>NC_056732.1:1254359241-1254423662 GCF_019279795.1 Protopterus annectens | reverse complement strand
AAAGCTTCATGAGCTGTATCCAGGGCTATTTGTAAACTTCTGAGCCCCCAAGCCTTTCTGTGTTGGAGGGAAGCCTTCTAGCTTAATTGTGTTTCTTAGAACTAGCCATTTTTTTAGTTTCAGCACTCAAATCTGTTTCTTTGAGCTCAGCACTTGTTCAGAACTTGATGTAAGCACTAAATAAGCTACAAATTACCACAGCACTCAACTTTCCTCACTTGTCTATTGGAAAGCAGTTTTTAGTACTTAATAAATAAGCACCTATCCAGGCATGCCTAAGGGTCAGCTCCCTGTGTTTTCTCCTGTCTACCTGATGAATCTGGGCATCTAGGGGCAATGCAGTAATTGCCCCATGTACACGGACAACCCTCTCCTCCTACCACCCAAGACTACAACCTGTGAGAGATGGACTTATATAGCCAAACTGGAAGCAAAACACTTGCACCACACACACTCATCACATAGTCCCTCAAACCCTACACCACCAAAACACACACATAGAAACACAAAACACACACCTACATTTGTGGAGGCTCTCAATAAAAACCTGCCCAAGCAACAGTGACCTCCAAAGCAGAAACACAAGCAAACTCCACCCCCCAACATAACACAAATGACACATAGCCCACAAACTCAGTGTGCCACTAATCCACAGCCCATAAGGCATAACAACGTATGCAACACTGTAGTCATAGGTGACTATAGTCAGGCACACTGATGTTCCACTCACCAGACTAAACAAGGAGAAAGTTACTGTCAGCTGCATGTCGGGTGCCAGGATCTGCCATATAATGCATGCACTCAGGTCACTCCACACAGCAAGTACAAATATGACTCTGTCATTGTCCATGTTGGTGTGAATGACCTGAGACGTACCCCCCTGGACTACATGAAAAGAGACATGGAGGAGCTCTCCGATCTTGTAGCTCATGCAGGTATGACCCTAGCCCTGAGTAGCATCCTGCCATCACCCAGAATGATACCACAGTACAAGGACAAAATGATTAACTTCAACAGCTGGCTAAACTTCTGGTGTAATTCTAAAGGGATCCAGTATTTGTCTGCCTGGGATGACATGATCGACAGACCACAATGTTTTGCCAGAGATGGCCTGCACCTGTCGTCCTTGGGATTCCGGATACTTTTTTAGGCAAGGTTCAAATGACAAATTCACCACCATAACAGGTACAAGCAAGCAAAATCTGAGGGTAATGCTACTCAATGCTAGGAGTCTAAACCTCAAAATGCACTCATTTGAGGCACTCCTTAAAATGGAGAGCATTGACATCTGTGCAGTGACAGAGACCTGGTTCAAAGCTCCAGAGAGCACCCTTGCATTACCAGACTATAATTCATACCACACCTTTCGGCCACCTAACCCGGACTGAAGCACTAAAGATGGAGGTGTGTCCATATTCATTAAGGATATCCACATCTCCAGGCTAGTTGCACACATAATGCATTCAAAATTATCCAAGTGCAAATAACTCTGGGCAAGACCGCAATCCAAATTGTAGCTTGCTACAGACCCCCCCCCCATGCCTCAGGAGTCCCACTCCACATTTCTTGATACACTGGAAAATATTAGGGTACAACCCAACACCCTAATAATGGGCGATTTCAACTACCCCACCATTAACTGGGAAAACTACTCATGTACCAACTATTTTGCTCAACGTGTTCTGGAAGTCATAAATTCCAATGCCTTGGATCTACTTATTCACACCCCCACCAGGGGCAGCAATATCTTAGACCTGGTCATTGCTAACATGGGTGACCAGTGTTCCACACCAGAGGTAAATTCCTCGTTGGTCAGATCCGACCACCATATAAGAAATTTGCATCCTAGACATCCACATCCCGCCCCTACTCCCCATTAGGGAAACCACCGTAAAAAACTTCTCCAAAGCCAACTTTGCACTTATTAAGACATAAGTGGCAAACTTCATGACACCCATGCAGACAAACAATAGAGATACGACTGCTGAATCCTACACAAATAAACTTTATAAGCACTTACATGAGTGCATGGATCGTGCTATCCATAACAGAACCAAGATGCTATCCTCCAAAAAAAGGAATTCAATCTGGTGGTCCTCTGCCATAAACAAATTCTACAACAGAAGAAAGAAACTGTTGCAAAAAAGAGTAAAATCCCATGACTGGAGGAACTTCTTGGTCAGCCTCAGTAAGACGTTGAGATCCCTCATAAAATCCTCCAAAGCTAGTTACGAAAACAAAATTGCCACTGACTCTAAATACAACCACAAAGCATTCTATAGCTATGTCAAGAATCTCAATGGCAACACTCAGATCTGCTCTGAGTTACAGCACAATGGCACTAAATATACAGAACCGACTGATATTGCCAACATCCTGGCAGATAGGTTCAATGCTAACTTTACCCCCCTCTCACCCCCTAGAGGGCCCATCTCTATACCGGAAGAATGCAAAGTTCCTGTAATCACAGCTGCACAGGTAAAAAACACACTCTCCAAAGCCAAGAACACAGCATCCATGGGACCTGACAATATCCCATGCTGCATTCTACATGAACTACAGAATGAACTGGAACCCCACCTAAGTACCCTGTTTAATCATAACCTCACCTCAGGCTCTGTGCCCACTGAATGGTGCACCGCGACGGTTATCCCACTCCTCAAAGGGAGAGCCATGATGGACCCCGGGAACTACTACCCCATTAGCCTGATGAGCCTGGTCTGCAAGGCCATGGAATGTATCATCATGGAACTCATAAAGAAAGAGATTGGTAATCTTCAAACTCTGGACTCCACCCAGTTCGGGTTTGTAAAAGGCAGATCATGTCTCCTAAACCTGATAGACTTCTTTGAAGCAGTCACCAAAGCCATAGATGAGGGTAAGGTGGTTCACACAGCCTATCTAGATCTCACCAAGGCTTTTGACACCATCCCTCACTCTAGAATTATAGATAAACTCACTAAACTAGGTATAAATCCCTATGTCACAAGATGGGTTGCCAACTGGCTCATGGACAGAACCCACACTGTGAAAGTAGCAGACTCCAAATCCGACTTCAAACCAGTGACAAGTGGAGTACTACAGGGTTCAGTCCTGGGTCCCCTCCTGTTTGGTGTCTACTTCTCTGAAGTACAAGCTAACACAGAAGGTCTTTGGCTAATGAAGTTTGCAGATGACTGTAAACTAGGAGCCATAATTGAAACTCCTAATGATGTGGACATCCTACAAAAGGGCCTCACTGAGACAGGTGCCTGGTGTCAAAGCCATGGCCTCAAGCTCAATGCCAAAAATTGCATTATCATCTCCTTTGGTAAAAACTCTGTACCAATGAACTACCACATAGGTGGTAGTCTACTTAACACCGAAAGTGTGATAAGAGACCTTAGGACACGGGTGGATAGTAGTCTCTCCTTTGATAATCACACCGCCACAGTGGTCAGGAAATCCTTCTATGTGGCACACCTCATCACAAAAAGTTTCTCATCTAGAAAAAAAAGAGGTCATTGTTCCCCTCTACTCATCACTCATTAGACCCATTATAGAGTACAATGCCCCTTTTGATATGTACCTCACAAGACATCTACAACAACTGGAAAGGCCACAGAAATACCTCACAAAGAGGATTACTGGCCTCAAGCAGATGCCCTATCAGACCGTCTCAAAAAACACCAGCTTTACTCCATCGCATATCGCCTACTCAGAGGTGATCTTTGCCTAACATACAAAGCTATGTCAAACCCAGAGCTGTTGGACATGCTCCACTTAAAGAAATCCCAATCCCTCGGAGATACACACTGTAGGGACCTAAACCTTGTCACCACAATAAACAGAACATGCTGGAGAGATAGATTCCTGTCCCAGAGACTTCCCATACTCTGGAACAGACTACCTACCTATGTCAAACAGAACTCCTCATTAGCACTCTTCAAGAAAAATCTTGATGATTGGATGGGAAATAGAAAATTCACCCCAGGGATCACTTCTGTGGCTCTGCTCGACAGGGGTACAGGAAAATTATTTTTTTTGGGTGGCGAAAGCCAGGGTACCTTTTTGGCTAGGCTTATATAGACCCTAGGGCCAATAGACTAGTACCTACCTATGAACCTATAACTGTGTTGTCAAGCCAATTAAACCAGATTAGTGGTGTCCAGTGGATACGTGTGCAACATGGAGAGCTATGTATGGGGTGATATTTTTTTGGGGGGGCAGGTGCCCATCTTTTTTTAAGGTGAGAATGTATTGTAGGGGAAGGGATATAGGTACATGTGGGGAGGTACAGTGGGTAGGAGAGGATGCATTTGGAGACAGACAAAACAGACCAGACAGCAGACAGGGGCAGTATGTGACACATGAGAGGATAAATACCTTGGATGGGGAGGGTGTTGTGGAACCAAGTTGCATATAACTACAGCTGGTAGGAACCTGACTCATGTCTCCACCCATGGGACAGTTGACACTGATCCTTTACTGCCACGAGGATGGCTGTGCTGGAGGCTGGGCATCAAGGTGAACCTACACCATCAGGTCAGCCAGCGTGCTCTCAGTCTGGAGCAGGTGGCATTCATAGCTTCGATGAACAACCCTGTGCATCATGACTGGTAGTTAATCCTGGATTACTGCAGCCCATCCACCACCACTCCAGGGGGAGGCCAGGCCCCGTCCTCTAAAGTGGTTCCACTCTATGCCACTGGTGGTGCAGAGGCAGCAGAGGGGCACTTCTGGCCTGGGTCCCAGACGTGCTAAGACCCTGTGCCATGCCCAGTTGAGGCAAAGTAGACAGATCATCAGGAACTGGACTACCCCAATGTGCTGTGGTAATGGAGGTATAGCAATATGTATAGGTTAGGTATTAACAAAACATTGTTAGTATTAACAGCATGACAGAACATTGGACTTAACGCAATTACATATTAATGCAAATTATGTAAAGCACAACAGTCAATAACAGAGCAGTCAGTATAACAGCATGCCAGTAACAGTTGCAGCATAATGCCAACAAAATAGGCAATTTAACAGGATATGTTAATATGCATCCATTATAATGTATAACAATAATACATGCCTCAAAAAACAGTTAATGTAACAATATATGTTAATAGTAAACCATACCCAATGAATAACAGCAATAAATAAATGAAGAAAAGGGGTGGGGAGAGAGAGAGAAAAAATCAGTCTGTTAGCAACATTGATGCTTACTTCCTTGACAACTTTGCTACTATCTACTCCACAGGTCTGTATTTTC
Organism: Protopterus annectens; assembly: GCF_019279795.1. Taxonomy (NCBI): domain Eukaryota; kingdom Metazoa; phylum Chordata; order Ceratodontiformes; family Protopteridae; genus Protopterus; species Protopterus annectens. Next base: position 1,254,418,420 of record NC_056732.1, on the reverse strand, counting down.
TTTATGTTTAAAGGTAGTACACGTCCCTTGTAGCCGATGTAGCACATACATACCTCTCAAGCTATATGCATGGGGCACTATAGGCCAAACAGTAATGACTGCAGTTACACACTTACACAGAACACTTGCACATCAGGTGGACCTATATAACTACCAAGGTTTTCTGTGGGCTGAAATGGTGATACTGTGCAGTCTAGGTACTCATTGCCATGGTATTCCTGTAACAGGCTGATTACGCACTATTAATTACATAATGTGGAATCATAAAACTTGAGAGACATGTATGTGTACAGTACAGGCACTAAACAGCAGTCATGCTTTGGATGGCAGGCATGGGAATAGAATCCAATAGCAGTGACTGCGACTGCAGCAACTTTTAACAGACACTTCAGGCATACAGCCATAGCAGGATTACACATAATATTTCTGAGTGCACATTGCTGAGTTTTCACATTTTTGCTAATGATTTTAACATTCTGGGAAATCTAAAAAAACAACTCTCTACTCATAATATTGACTACCTCACCCATTTACCGGTAGTTCCTATGGAGAGAGAATCTGTAAGCATTACATGACTGCTACTGCAATATTTAGTGCTACCTATCACTGGAATCAAACCTTGGTCTGTGTGTGGCAAAATATATACAGAGCATTAAAAAACTGAACTACTGAGTCACTGCTGGTTAGTGACTAACTTATATCTGCCTAGAGCTTACCTGTAACCAAAACATGACCTGGCAGTACTACTATGGTGTTATACTAGACTGCAGTGACAGTAAAACACACATGCATGAAATAAAAGAGTAATGCAAATAGTAGATATGCTCTACATCAGTCTAACAATGCTGGAGTACACACTTTATTGTTAGTGGGTTGAAATATATGTGAAGGCAACAAACAATATCAGATCATACTGTGTGTTACCACTCTCATATTCCTTGCTTACCTGATGTTTGTGGAAGACAGAGCACTATGTGAGCAATGTTGTCCTAGAGACAGCCTTCCATGGTAATATATGTGTTAAACAATACAATTGTCAGCCATTAGATTTGCATTTTACAGCCACTACAGTGTTATACTTGACAGCAGCCTGAATGCATAGAGCTCTACCGCAATGGTTACTACAAGACAATCCTGATGTGCACTATTTTCCTTGATGTTATTGGTATGGATTCATGTTTTTATTGCAGAGCAGTTGGCATTATTTATTTGATGCAAAGCAGCTCTAATTCCACAATTATTGCACTACAGACCTTATTGTATATACTTTATTGCAGTTCCTGGTATTGTTTCATGCTTTTATTGCACAACAGTTGGGGTTATTCATTTCTTTCAAAACAGCTCTAATTTCAAATTATTGCACTACATACTTTATTGTATATACTTTAATGCAGTTGCTGGTATTGTTTCATGTTTTTATTGCACAACAGTTGACATTATTCATTTCTTGCAATACAGCTATAATTCCACATTTATTGCACTGCAGACTTTATTGAATATACTTTCATGCCGTTAATGTTTTACCCTTTCTTGCTTATTTCACTAAAGTTGGCATAATACATCCATACTCACCACACTTATGGCACAACCTGGCCAGGCACCTGGCATGCAGCTCAACATTGCAAGCCCTCTCCTCTGCAGCTGTTGGGAGAGAAGCACACCATTATGGGCAGTTTTGCAGACATTCAGATTAGATATTGGTAAAAGTGGTAAAAAAAGTACTTAACATACTTGTTGGGCATTCCCTGCATGAGCTTCTTGGACCCAGGTGTCCAAGAGATCCCCCTTTCTCCATTTCAGGTCATCATGGTGGTGATGACACTGCTCACCTGTGTGGATGATACCAGTAACACTGGTGAGTTCCCTTGCCAGCCAGTCCCACACCTCTGCCTTACAGCAGCCGGTCATCATATTTTTTTACTAGGAGTCCAACTATGACCCTGGACTCTAGAATGTCTCAATGCTGTGCCTGAAAGCACTCACCTTCACCAACACCAGCCAACCATGCCACTCAAATAATGTACAAAACTGAGGAAAGTTATGTCAAAAGAAAACAAAGTTAGCATGGGTAATTTACTTTTTAGAAGAAAACAACATGGGAGTAGACAGTTAATTTTATTAAATTAAGGAAAGTGAGAAGAGGTAAATAGATTTCAGAATCTCAAGAGATCAATTCTGGTTAATTAGACTTTTGAAACTAAAGAGGGAAATGAGGAAACTGAAAGGAAAAAGGGTAATCACAGATAACTGTGTTTTTGAAAATAAAGAGCAAAATTGTGGTTAGTTATCTTTTTAAAAATAAACCACAAAAGTGTGGGTAATTAAGATTTTCAAAACAGAGATAGTCAGAATAGGCAATTAGATTTCTAAAAGTAATGAAGCCATGATTGTATAATTAGATTTATGAAAGCAACTACTGTGAGAATAGATAACTAGGTTTTGCATCTAAAGAGGATAAGGTTTGTCAGTTAGGTTTTTGACATAAAGTACAGCCACTCACACACACACACACACACACACACACACACACACACACACACACACACACACACACACACACACACACACACACACACACACACATGTTCATAGAAGTAAACTAAGATAACAACCCCCCCCCCCCCACACACACACATTCATAGACGTAAACTAAGAGGCCTTTATAAGTCTAGCCATGCAAATCAAATGTATCCTGCAATGTTTTTTGCCTTAGAGGTTATTTAAGGGTGCTAGACCAAGGATGAATCTCTGATTTCAAATCCACTGCTTCATGCTTCAGGTTACATTTGCATAGGGTAAGGGACCCTACTTCACATGGATGGGAAGACCTGTTCCAGAGACTGGAAAATTCTCTGAGACATGTTCCTGTCCTTCTATCATATCCAGTTTGTGTCATAAGCAAGGTTTAAATCCCTAGATCAAGTAGTTCTGATGCTATTGGTTGTGCAGATAGGCAGAAGGTCCATTAGAGCAGGATCCAAGGATACCTTGTATGCCAGGCATAAATCACCTCTCAGTAGTCTGTAGGAAGCACAGATTAGAGATAGGAATGAGACAGGGCTTTGAGGTGATCCGCATATGACATGTTGTTTAACACCCTATATTCTCTTTCCAAGAAATCTCTGTGGATATTCCAGTTACTCCATGTGCCGAGTGAGGTACATCCTGAAGGGGCATTGTATTCAATGATTAGCATAATGTGGGCTGAATGCAGATGTACAATGACCTCCTTGGATTTCAAGGCCATGCCCTTGCTTATAAGTTGTGGAACACAAAATGAGTTCCTTACTACACGGTTGTCGAAAGTCAGGTTACTATCAACATATGTCCCAAAATCTCTGACTACTGGGTCTACTCCTAGGGGTGTGCTCTCAATGAGGTAGCTTCCTAGTGTAGCTGATATATCAAAGAGTACTATTATACATTTCTTGAGTTTTAATCCATGACTTTGGCACCAGACATTTGTCTGTGTTAGTCCTTCTTGCAGAATGTTTGTTTCTTGGGGGAACTTATAACTGCTCCTACTTTACAATTATTTGCAGAACTGGCCAGGTAGAGGCCCTTAACATTAGCCTTGACATCTGAAAAGTAAATACCAATAAGGAGAAGGCCCAGAATGGAGCCCTGAGGGGCTCTGCTAGTGATCAGCCTCTTTGTGGAGGTAGTCTCCCCTAAGCTAATTTCCTGGGTCTTATCTGAGAGCTAGCTTGCTACCTGGTGTGTAACATAGGGTTTTATGCCTAATTTTGTGAACTTGTTTACAGTCCCCTACTGGAGTATTGTATTAACTGTCTTAGCCAGGCCAATGTAGACAGTGCGCACCATTTTACCCTCATCCATTCCCTTGGTTACCTTCCAAAGGAGTCCACCAGGTTGAGTAGATATGATCTGCCCTTGTCAAAGCCAAACTGGGTTGGATCAAGTGGGTGAAGGTTTCCTGTTTCATTATTAATCATCTCAATGATTCTTACTGTGGATTTGCATATGATACTGTTCAGACTTATAGGTCTGTAGTGAAATAACAAAATATAAGTACTATATACAAAAAACAACAGGCAGGAATCCACACAATTCTTTATTCACCTCTAGTGCATCGGCAAATGCCTTCAAGGAGTATAAAACTTTACAAACTCATCTCAATTAAATACACTAATCAATCAAACAATTAACCAATAAATGCTCAATTACATTAACTAATTACTACTAAACGCATACTAAATTAAAAACCTCCAGTTGCACTGAACATTAAGACCCCTAGAAGACAAAGTGTCATATTTCAAAATAAAAATACAGTTATACAAGAAAAAATTGTTATATAAAGAAACTATTTTTATTTTGAAATATGACACTTTATCTCCTCGGGGTCTTAATGTTGAGTGTAACTGGAGGTTTTTAATTTAGTATGTGTTTAGTAGTAATTAGTTAATGTAATTGAGTATTTATTGGTTAATTGTTTGATTGATTAGTGCATTTAATTGAGATGAGTTTGTAATGTTTTATACTCCTTGAAGGCATTTGCCAAAGCGTTATAGGTCTGTAGTTCCTGTTGTCTGTTGATGGACCCATTTGTGCAGAGGGTTGAGTATTGCAGTTCTCCATTTGCATGGCACAAAGCCTGTTTGGAGGCTATGGTTAGACAGTAACTCCAGTGGCCCTGATAGGTCAGGCTATTTAAAAGGCATTCTAGGATATTACCTGGGCCAATTGATGCAGTGTTTTTGGCCTTAGATAGTGCCAATAGGACCTGCTTTCTAGTGATCATTGCAATGGTAATGCTTGATTGTATTTCCTTAGGGGGGTAAACTGGAGATAATTTTTTTGGCCAGCAGATTTGCTGTCTCTGTGAATATGGCTGCATTTACTACCAGATGTGTACTGTGCTGTGTATTACCTTTTGGTTACAAACATAGCTAAAGAAGACCATGTGGTTGTCCATGGCCTAGGAAGCTATTTTTGTACCTTAACATCGGCTTTGGTAGACTTAATTTGCACTTCTAGTTATTTGATTATCTTGTTGGGCTTTACACTTCCTAATTTTATCAAGGACTCTCTTCCTTTTGTTGTACAACCTATTTATGTTTGGATTCCTCCAGGCTGGTTTGATTATAGAATTTCTGGCAGGCACAGTTATATCTATGCATCTATTTACATGATTGCACAGGGTTTCTGTGAGCAGTTCTGCATATGCTGCTGTGTTCTTTTGGATAGGCTTGACATTTTGTCAGGTTATGACTTAATTATAGAAATTAGCCTTATAATAGTTTTGGACTGTTACAGAGTTTTCTGGCATCACAGAACTGATTTTTATTTTGGAGGAGACAGCTTTGTGGTCTGACCTTATCAGAGAGGATACTACATGGGGCGGCGGGGGGGGGGGGGTTAGGTAAGGTTCAGCATTCACCCATATTTGTGACTACCACATCCATTATGTTTGTGCCCCTAGTGGGCATATGGGCTATATGATCCTGGGTGTTTGGGTTTGTAAAGTCCAGGAATCTCTGGGCTTGCAAGTTTGGGGTCGATTTGCAGTCCCAGTATATAAAGGGGTAGTTAAAGTTGACCATGAACATGTTATTGTCTTAAATGATTGTCTCTGGTAGGTCTATATATGAACTGTGGGTTTTGCAGGTCAAAGAGGGTGATCTATAGCTTGTTAGCATATGACATTGGACTTTGCCTATCATAATTTGGATGAGGAGAAACTCAAGCACATCATCCTTTTTGATTAACATTGATGTATGTTTACTTTTGATGTAGATCATGAGATCTCCATCTTTAGTCCCTGCCTGTGCAGTAGCTGGTCTAAATGTGTAGAAGGTATTGTAGCATTGCATTGCCAGGGTATTCTCTGTAGCTTTAAAACATGCCTTAGTAACTACACAGATGTACATGTCAGGTCACTTACAGTCACATGGACTATGATTGAGTCATACTGGCTCTAATTTTAGGTATCTAACTTTTTATGTGACTCTGACTTGTAAGTTCAGTTGCACAGTTCTACTGGTAAAGTGTCTTCCAGAGTGATCTCTACCCAGGAATGCAGACCACTTTGAACATTATAGAAAAACGGCAGTAACTAAATTCATTAAAGCTTTCTCTTCTCTGTTCTTCCCTCTTTAAATGAGTCCATGAGTTCCAGGTAATATTTCCTATTGTGGACTTAAGATTTCCTTTTTCCATAGTCATATGTTTCTGGACGAGGGTATCCAAATAAGCTATTGCATACCTTTGATATGAAGTAGCATTTTACCAAGCAGTAAACTTTAAGCACTGTGAACATCTGCACATTTGAGAAGCTAATATCAATCTTCAACAGCTGTGCCACAGTTTTAATGAAAACAAATGCATTTACATATGCACAGGTTACATTTTACAAGCTGCACAATTTACTGGAAGTTATTTTCTCAGTCTTTTATGAAAAAAAACGACTCATTTAAATGCTTAATATAGCTTTCTGTAAATTTTGCTGAAAGGTAATTAATTCCTAGGCTCACTCATCCTGTCCCATTTCTTATCTGAAAAAAAAAACATTATTTGCTTAGCTTATTATAAGTTTTCTACAGCATCCATGGGTCATTTTCATGAAATGTGAGATTTAAATCCCAGAAGCTGTGTTGTACATAATTCACATGTTTGCTAGAAGCATGATGCTTATCTGAGGAAAAGAGTGGCAGATGTGCAGGGTATCTTCCAGGGGTCTATATCACTTCAGTGAAGTGACAGTTCAGCAAATGGCATTTCGTCGGAAATGCTGTTCGTCAAAATCTGCTCTTTTGGGGGGGCTGTGCCCCTGACACCCCCCGCTAATTACATATACTAATGCCAAGATCAGATAGTGGGGAAAGGGCAAATTTCCTGGTCTTCACTGTACTGTGATCTCAGTATGAACAGTTCGACGAACAGCATGTTCGATGTAAGTGAACCGAAAATGCCATTCATTGAATTGAATTTTCTCTGAAGTAATATAGTCTATAGACTCATCTTCCAGTATATGTAGCTGTGGTAGGAAGCAGGGAAAGTAAAAGGAATATAAATATAAAAAAAACAACTTTGTAGTCTTGAGAGCAAGTACCCATTACCCATTAAATGGGTTTAACGATACAAAGCAGAGTAAAAATGAGATAAAGTACTGAGGTATGCTTTAAGAGAAGAAACCAAGATTAGTAAGGATGAGGAACATAATGAAGGATGCATGATGATAGGAAAACAAACATAATACAGGTGAGGAATGTAATGAAGTATACTTGAAGAGACAGACATCTTTGACAGTTTAATGCCCATAGCTGTGGTTCAACACTGACAAAGTTCACTGGAACAGAAATACAATTAAACAATGGGAAATATAACCAGTGCAGGTTATGACATATAATAAATTATTACTAATAGAAGTTATCATTAAGACTGATTCATCATATATCCTATTTCTTTTGGAAGAGGAAGATCAAAGTGTTATGGGTTCAAGCCCCATACCATATTCTAGTACAGATAGTAGTATAACATGCGGGTGTGAGCTGACGTCCTTTGAAATAGACTTTCAACTGCGTCCCAGTATGCCTAAGTTGGTAAAAAGATTAGATGGATGTTAAAATCTCATGACACTTACTAAAAAAAAAAAAGTGATATTTACCCAGTGACCTGGCCAAGTTACTCGGAATCTGTATTAATGCCGTTTTGGTCTTCCCTGGAAATAGACAATGGGCTTGCTGCCACTAACCTGCTCAACAAAAGTAACTAAAGTAAAATATAAATATTATTGTTGCATGTAGACACATGGTTTTGCAAAACAGTGAAAAGCTGAAGGATGCAGAGTAGCATTTGTTGGCAGTGAAACGTTTACTAGTGCAGGGTTGTATGCTGCAGTGAAAGGAATCTGTGTACTAACACGTGAGCATTCCAGACACTTGGGTACTAACCAGCTGACATCTAATCTTTAAAATGGGCATACCTAAGATGCATGAATAGGAGGTCTTCACTTGACAAAGACTGGATTACAATCCTACAGTGTCTGAAAGAAAGAGCTAGGTAAGAAGGCCTCTTTTCACAACATCCTGAAAGCTTCTGCCATGATATCTTCAGAAACCACTATGTGAGCTATAATTGTAGGTGCAGGGACAACAAAGGATATTTTAAACATCAACATTTATGATATGTACATTTGCTGAGAAGAAAGAGATTCAGTATGAATTAAAAGGTGCCACTCCTTTTCAGTGTCACTGCACCATTTGGTATTTTTTAGTATAGCTTGTTATTCCACTGAAAATAAAACCTAGGTTAGAAAAATCTTATGAATTACTGAAGTTAAAATGCAAGGACAAAAAGAAAAAAAAACTTACACTGCAGTAGCAATAGAGCAAACACTGCAAGAAAGACTGATAAAACTCTTGGAAAAAAATATCTGCCACCAAAAGATAAGATGGAGCAGTCAGTTTCAGCTAATCAAAATTAGAAACATAATACTGCACATCACACTGTGTAGAAAAGAACAAAAACAACACAACATAATACAATCAAATCCAAATAAAATATAAAGAACAAATGCTGTTCCAAGAGAATTAAAAAATAAGGAAAAAATAAAGGCATATGTTTAATACTGTACAGATGGCCACATTTTGGCAATGTAGTCCCTTGACCATTCAGTACCTTAGAAGAGAGAGCCAAGATAACAGGGATTATGCAGAAGGTCAGATGAATTTGGAGTCCATACAGCTTTGATCCTGCTAGCTAGTTTAATTAATTGTAAAGTACACAGATTCTGTAGCATGATTGCAATGGAAACTCATAGAGGAGAGACTTGAGATTTGTGAGGTATCAAATTAATAGTCTCCCAGGCTCAGTCAGAAGAAAGTCAGAAACATTCCACAATATTGGGTGATATTTAGTCCTGTGCACTGTAATGTATAAATAGTGATTTTTTTGTATAACTCTTACTTTAATGTTAAGTTTTGATTTTCTACTAAAGAAAAATACTGTCAGTGGATTTGAAAAGAATGCTGCCACTTTTAACAAAACAGAATATTACATTTTAATGGAGAAGGTGGCAACAGCAATGCCTCTGTTATCCAAATCCATGGCAACAGCAATGCCTCTGTTATCCAAATCCAGTTTATATAATTCAAGCCAATCATATCATGCTAGAATGAAAATTATATATGAATGGATATACAGAGGAAGTCAGGCTTGGAACACATATTAGTAGCACAAATAGGTAACTTCACTTTCCCAAAGGGGGTGGGGGACAACACTTTCAAGGGCTGTTTCTAGATATCATATTTCCATTATCTCCAGGACATGCTATTCTTCTGTGGGATCTTTGTAGGTACCATATTATCCTGTTTCTATTTTTATTGGATGTTCATCCTTCTGTGGGCCTACTCTTCCATTGTTCACTGCCAAATATCATATCATCTGCCATTGTGCATTCACAATCTTCAGAGTAGAGTAGATATCCCATGAAACAAGTGCGTGCAAGGCTTTACTCCCCTCTGAAATTACTTTTAATTTGCCTTCCAAGACTGATCATTCATAATTCTCCACATATCCATCCTGAAGATACTCAGCCAGCTACCTCTCATGCTTCTGGACTTCCCATCCACAGAGAATATTAAGAAGCAGGAGAAATATTACTCCAACCCTCACCCCCACCAAAGAAATAGAATTACATCAGGTGAGGACTGTATCACCTCTCATGCAAACTTCATAGAGGTGTTGTACTGCATACATTTGATCTTGAAATAGTTTATGTGTGCCTTCTGCAATGATAAACCAGTGCTCACCTATTATTTTCAAATCACTGTGTATGATAAATGTACAAGGGCCATTTACTCCAAACTTTGGGAGTAATGGGTTGCATTTATGCAGTAGAAACTATAATGTTATATGAAATACAGCCTTAAACATGCTTTATTGCATTCTGTACTACCTAGCAACCTTTTTTGTCTGTTTCTGAGCCTGATATCCCCTGCAAAATGCCCTTTTATCTCTTGGAGTGCAAATCAGAACAAGGTTTATAAATTATTGCACTGCTAAACATGATCTGCACATATCTATTACTATCCACCCAACATGCTCATGTTTCAGCTCCTGATGTACAATACCCAAATAACTATAGTTTCAAACCCCTCACTTCTGATGTTTTTTACATCAGCAAGTGCATGTATAAAAAATCTTTAATGGAACTATGTCTTTATGGTATATGAAATCGAACCATGATTTTAGAAACACTACAGAGAAAAAGGACACCAACGTTGCCCTCTTCTAGCCTTTATTTTTGAATGTCTGTTTGTTAAGGACTAGTTCTTTTCTCCATATCTCTGTACCTGTTTTGCTCGGGTTTATATTAGATCAGCAAATGCTTAAAAAAGCGAACGCTGATTGATCGACCTTATGTAAGTGAAAGCTTACAATCTCGAACTGTCAGATCAGCGATTTCTTTCCTAGGGAAAAAAAATCGCTGATCCAAAACACATATACACAACACAAGCACACCAAACAAACAGAAATACACACACATACACCTAAAATCTGACACCTAACTCTACACTAAACTATGCACACACCACTAACTATTCACTTACCTTAACCCAAACCCTAACCCTAAGGTCCGTCAGTATCGCACACTCACCTCACCCGCTCCCTAACCCTAACTCACCTAAATCCGCTCTAACCCTCATGTCCACACAATCGCACACATACCTAACCTGAGCCCTAACCCTAACTCACCTAACCCACCCTAACACTCACATCCACACAATCACACACTTACCTGAATCTGACCCGTAACTTTCCACCACAGCACTGAAAATACCGAAGCAACAGAAACGGACAACCAAATTCTTTCCCTAGGAAAAAAATTGAGTTTCTGTTGCTTCGATATTTTTAACTGTTGCAAAAATAAGGTCAATCAATCAGAGTTCGCTTGTTTAAGCATTTGCTGATCTAATATAGACCCATTTTGCTCATCCTTTCATCTTGTCATTAGGTGGGAAATCTGTATTTGAATCATTGCACCCCTTGCCTTTTTATCCCAGCAAAGAGCTGGTACAATTGCCCTAAATGTCCATCTTGTAACGATTCCATTTTACAAAAAAAAAAAAAACTTTTGGTGTCTTCTTTTCTGATTGGATAAATGAAGAAAGCACTCTGTTTTAATGTAATCTTACTTGTAAGAAACTATGGACTTTGCCATACACAAAATTCTAAACCAAGGACTTAAAGAGCTTCTTAAATCCTTGTATAAAGTGCTTTCCTATCAGTTCCCAGTGGCGTTCAGCACTGGCCTTATGTTCCCCAGTCACTAGCTGGTATCATGTTCAACAGTGGCCTTATGTTCCCCAGTCACTAGCTGGTATCATGTTCAACACTGGCCTTATATTCCCCAGTCACCCTACTGAAATGGGTACAAGAACTGCAAGTAACATAAACAAAGTCATAAAACTCTATAATGGAAAAGTAAAGAATGAATTTTGATGCACCTATTAGAATCAAATAATTGTATTCAGTTGCCTCCTACTTCCCCATATCCAAAAACAACAAAAATTACAAAACCGCAGCACATACAACACACGTCATCACCTTAATGTAAATTCTAGCTCATCTTAGAACAACCCTTGTTGCTGTCTTGTAATAGTTCTGTAAATACTATAAAAACTTCTGAAAAGGATGGATATGTGTTCTTCCAGCTTCCACAAACTGTTCCTTTCTTGAGGAAGCACCTTTTTTGGAAATCATATTTGATATTTGTGAGAGGAAGAAGCTAACAAATGAATCTATTTTTATAATACATGCACACGTGATATTTGCTGACATGAGAGTTACAGAGTAGAAGTGTTAGATGCGAGTCATGCAACACAGCTGCTAAGTAATGTAACATTTCCTTGCTTTTTCTTCTGATTGCTGCAAGTTCAAGGAATTTTAACATACTCTCCTTCATGCTGCACTGAAATGGATTTATCCTCATTGGAGATATGGAAAAGAACAGTATTATTTTCTCATTTTTCAGTTAATAAGCAATCTACACATTTCCACTAGATGGAACCCCACCAATACAAATGTGAACAGATATGCTTCAACTCCATTTACACAGAGTGCCTTAGATGAAAAAGAAAAGGAACCATAACATAGCAGCTCAGCTGCATTGGGGGTCAGTGTAGCTTACTTAGGTCTTGCTGTCTAGCATATATCTTAGCACAATAAATCTGGACACAGCCAAAAATTATGGGGTACAGCAGTCCAAAAATAGGGACAATTGTTAAATATTGCCTTATAAAGTTAGAAAATTGATAGAGTAAATGGTTTTGTGTTAGTACACATTTTCTAATTCGATTCTTGGCTGGAGCGTCCTCTGTGTGAAGTCTGCATGTCCTCCCCACAGGTCGAGTGGTGTACGAAAGACATGCAGAGGGTGTGCCTTTGTTGAAGGTTGGGCGTCGAGCTGGCACCTTGGCACTGTAAAAAATCTACTGCCAATCATTAGTGGACTGGAGTTTCGCTGTGGCGACCCCTAACTGGGAAAAGCCGAAAGAAGAAGAAGAAGAACACATTTTCTAATATAATAGATATGAAGTCTATAACTCAAATGTCTGTCTTTATTTAGTGACATCAGTCCTCAATGACTAGCTAGAAAAGTACAACTTTTATGAGGAACAGATCAAAAATATGAGGCAAAAATCTGTACATTCTGTGAAACTCTGGACAGTTGAGAGGTATGGAGTGACTCTGATTAAATAAATGTTGCACAAAGATTCTGCAGCATAGATGTGCTGGGAACCCATGAGGAAGGACCTTATGAATGTAACATCCAGCAATTTACAATGCTATTAGGGTCATGCAAAAAAAGAAACATTTTGTAATACACTTTCTATTTAGGCTTGCATTCCTTCAAGTATGCAGTGACATATAAATGATGGTATTTACTATACAACACTGACTCCATAGAAAGCATTTGATTTTCCAGTAATGAATGAATATGCTCATGTACCCTGCCATCTGTAAGGACCCTGGTAATGGAGCTGCCAAACAGGTAAGTGAAAGTATTTAGCCACTGTCAGGATGCATTTTTACATATGTAGCCCAGCAGTGTTATTGTTATATCTCTCTCGATTCATTGTCACTTTCCTAGTTTCTTTGACTGTCACAGGTCTTCTCTGACCAAATCCACCCATCTCTTTGCTGGACACCCTTTTTTCCCCTCTTGCCATCTTCCTGTCTGTCCCAAGTCATCTTCAGCCAATTATCTTCTTCTTTCTCTGCAATTGGATATACTTGGGCTTCTACTCCGATGTTCTCATTTCTTCATTTGTACCACAGTAGGCATCCTACCAATAATCTCAGGTACTTCATCTCCATCACCTCCAGCTTCCTCAACTACTTTGACATCATGGCCCAGGTTTCTGTACCATACAGTAGTACTGGTCACACCTTTGTTTTGTATACCTTACTTTTCATCTTCTTTGACATTCTATGCCAGCTGTCTGCAGCCTCTCTGATTACCTTTGATCTTTTACCTCCTTCTTCTGACTTCTCTTCTCCTAAACCACCCATCCCAGATACTTGTAGCTGTTAACTTCAAGTATTTTCCCCTTCTATCTTATTTATTAACTTCTTATGATTTCCCTCTTTTGTTGCCATTACAACTTTCTTATCTGTACTCAGTTTCATTCCTTGTGCCTTCAGTTTTGCACTCTTTTCCCCTATCATTTGCTGAAGTTCATGTTCAGAATCTGTCTGTAATGCCACATCATTTGTATACAGCAACCTTTTTGATCTACCTCCTCTGAACTGTTTGCTAATGTAATCCATCACCAGTATAAACAACAGTGGGCTCAGAGACTAACCCTGATGAGTGCCCATTCCCACTTGGAACTCCACTGTAAGTCTGAACACTGTTCATACTTCAGTCAATGGGTCCTTGTATATAGCTTGCACTAATTCTACCAATGTTTCCTGGACTCCAAACCATGGTAGGAATACCCAAATCAGTTTTACTGGGACCTTGTCATATGCTTTTTCCAAGTCTAGGAATGCCCAGTTGGACTCTTTCATAATTTCTAGCTCTATCTCAACTATCTGTTTCACTATAAACATTGATGTGATGTCATCTTTACAAATTATTTAAATTGGTTTAATGACTTTTGTATTTTATTCTGGTGAAGTTCTAAAAGTAAAAAGGAAAATGATGTGGACATCCTACAGAAGGGCCTCACTGAGACAGATGCCTGGTGTCAGAGCCATGGCTACAAGCTCAATGCCAAAAAGTGCAGTGTCATCCCCTTTGGTAAAAACTCTGTACCCATGAACTACCACATAGGCAGCAATCTACTTAACACCAAATGTATGATGAGACCTTGGGACCCAGGTGGACAGTAGTCTCTCCTTTGATAGTCACATGGCCACAGTAGTCAGGAAGTCCTTCTACGTGGCACACCTCATCATAAAAGGGTTCTCATCCAGGAAAAAAGAAGTCATTGTTCCCCTCTACTTGACTCTCATTAGACCCATTATAGAGTACAATGCCCCTTTTGGAATGTACCTCACAAGACATCTGCAGCAGCTGGAAAGGCCACAGACGTATCTCACAAAGAGGATTACTGGCCTCAAACAAATGCCTTACACTGACCGTCTCAAGAAACTCCAACTTTACTCCGTAGCATATCGCCTACTCCGAGGTGATCTCTGCCTAACATATAAAGCTATGTCAATTTCAGAGCTGTTGGACATGCTACACCTAAAGAAATCCCAGTCCCTCCAAGCTACATGCTCTAGGGACCTAAACCTTGTCACCACAATAAACAAGACATGCTGGAGAGATAGATTCCTATCCCAGAGACTTCCCATACTCTGGAACAGGCTACCCATCTATATCAAGCAAAGTTCTTCATTAGCACTCTTCAAGAAAAATCTTGATGAGTGGATGGGAAATAGGAAATACACCCCAGGGATCACTTCTGTGTTTCTGCTCGACAGTGGCACAGGAAAATAACTTTCTTGGGTGGTGTAAGCCAGGGAACCTAGTTGGCTAGGCTTACATAGACCCTTGGGCCAATAGCCTAGTACCTACCTATGAACCTATGAACAAAAGTGCTTCATAATATATCCTGTGTCTCCAGTGTGGTGATTTTTTTTGACACCTGTGATTTCTGGTTTAAAAGGGACTTACTTTTATTCATTTTTTTCTTTCCTTAACTCTGGTTTATCAGTTTTTTTTTTTGGTGTAGAGTGCTCCAGTTCTCACTGGGTAGTCATTTTTTTCACCTTTAATTTTGTGTTGTATCAAAAACATTTTTATCAGTTTGATATGGCTGGTGAGAATGATTCTAATTTTAATTTAAGCACCTATTCCATCCCTGAAGTGCTACATACACTGACTTAAACTCTTGAGGAGGTTATTGGAAGACCCAATGAGGTTATGTGTAAAGCACGGTCTTGATTCAGTGATGGCTGTGGTGGAGATTCTATCTCAAGTAATGAGTTATGGTCTGATGAAGGTACCTTAGCTGATGGAGGTAAAACATATACCCTCAATTATACAGTTACTGATTTTTAAAAAGTAATGGGACCAATCCGTTCTCTGACTTTAAATGTGATAACATACCTGTCGAGAGCATCAAGAATCCAGTTCATATTTCTAGTTTTCCGGCCTATTAAGTGACTATTTTTCAACTTGGAAAATAAAGTACTGAAGTTTAAATCTCTCAAGCTTGAGAATTTTTATCTAAAAAGCTATCATGAACTCAGTTTTTCCAACATTTGTGAAGTTTATAATACAGTTGGGTTGCAGGTCCTTAAACTTCTTATCAGTTGGAACCAGAAAAAGATAAATGTTTTGAGGGACGAAATTACAAATTTGGATCAGCAAGTGAGAACTCCTCCATCTTTTCTTGTGTTTAAATACCTGTACGCTGGAATTTCAATTAAAGTACAGTGGCATGTAATTACTGTCAGTAACAGAAAGAAAAATAAACTTTATAGAGATTCTCTAGACTATTGTACTAGGCACGCATATGTAATTAAGGGTACTTCCTTGATGCCAGCCAACAATTCAGATGATGGTTCGGCCAATATGATTTCAGGCAGGCAGCAGCTTGACCAATTGGGTTCCATTTCTTCCAGCGAATTAACCAATAGTGCAACAGCCAATACATCCTGTTCTTGTCAAGACAATGCTGTGCAGATGGGTGAAACATCTCTTGGAATTAGAACTAATTATTTTACTGGTGCAGTTAGTAGCAATGATCCACTATTTCTTTTGACCAGCTAGTCCCTTGATTGTGGGACCCTCAAATCAGTTTTTTTTCAGTGATGAGAGAAGGCATGATGACCCAAAGCAAGAATCGGGGGGAAGTGAAGAGGCCGGTGATTCACCAATGGCAGATTTTTAATCTCAGTCTCAAAGTTTTCATTTCTACTGCACTTAAGATGCTGTCAAAGTGTTTTATATTTATACCCACAAACAAAGCATGTATTACTGATATTATTTCAGATTTCAGTTTATTAAAAAACTTAATCTTAAATTTATTTTTGACATTGTGAAATCTGATTTAAACATAACAGTTTATAAGAAGCCTAGTGTTGTTAATCCATCACTGACTGGTACACTCAATGTGTTTGGTCAGTTATGTAAGAATGGATTATATAATTTGTTTAGAAAACAAAAAGTCAGTAAGTTTAAGAGTAACATTTTTTATAACCTAAATCTAAGTGAATTTGCAGCTTTAAAGAATCTTTGCCAATATTTGGACTTGAGATTTATGAAAGCTGACAAAGGTAATGGTTTTGTTGTTATAAATAAAGAAACATAATATAGCAATGTCTGAACTGTTATCTGATGTCAGAAGTTACAAGAACGTTACCAAGGATTTTGTTAGGAAAAGTTATCCTCTCATTGATGTGATATTACTTGATTTACTTTACCAGAACTGTAGTTCTTTGGATGTTTTTGATTTTTGCTCGGTTGAACAGCCACAGCTGGGTATTATTTTTGGTATACCCAAAATTCATAAAAATCAGAACCAACCTCCCTTCAGGCCCATTGTAGTGCCACATAGGAAAAAGACAGTTAACATTGCTTCTTTTCTTGATAGTGTTCTTAATCTAATTCTACAAACTAGTAAGTACTTTTTGAAAGATTCTTGGATTTTCCTTGACCATCTTAAAGATTATAAGTTTACGAGTCAAGAATAATTCATGTGCACTGTTAATGTAAGCTCTTTGTATACATTTATTAATGAAGATGTGGGCAATGACTTTGTGGATTTATATTTAACAAATATGCTAAAAATTCTATTATTGATTCCAAAACTATTTGTGCATTACTTGATTTGGCACTAAGTAATATTATTTTCAGTATGGGGAAACTATATACCAACAAATCTCCGGAGTGGCGAATGGGGCAAAGGTTACTCCTGTCTTAGCCATGCGTTGGTTGGAGACCAAATATTTAGTCCTTTTACCATTTTATAAGTACGTCACATGCTACCATGGATATATTGATGATTTATTTTTTGTTTGGACAGGTAGTAAGATGTTTTATGAGTTCATTAACAATAGTATCAGTTGATTGAACTTTGTAGTTAGTTGTATAGGAACTACAATTAGTTTTCTTGATATACATCTTACAGCTGATTTTGAACATGGAAGGTTTGAAAGCAATATTTTTAGGAAATAAACTTTTAGTAACAACTATCTGCATGTTGATAGTTTTCACCCCTCATTTATGAAGTATAATATTTTAGGGGTCAAGTTATTCAGGTTTACTTCAAATTATCAAATACTTACTTTATCGAATCCCAAACCTCACTTCATTAACTCTCATTATATCAAAATCCCGGAGCTTCAAAAAGGAAACCCCGGGAAAGAAAACACTTGGCCACCATGGTGAATTTTGCCCTTAATCCACTGTAGTGCAATCTCAGACTTGGTATATTTAGTTAAGGGTGTGTGGGGGCAGAGAGGGTTTTTTGTTTTTCTGTTTATTGTTTTAGACTAGTGGTCAAGTGTTTCCTTTCCTGGGGTTTCCTTTTCATAGTTCCAGGAGTACTAGATCTGAGATACTTTAGGTACAGCTAACATTGGGTAAGACAGCAATCCAAGTCATAGCCTGCTATAGGTCCCCAACCATGTCCCTAAACTCTCAATCCATGTTCCTAAGCACCCTGGAATCTATCAAGATCCAACCCAACACTCTCTTACTAGAAGACTTCAACTACCCCTCCATCAACTGGGAAAACTACTCAAGAACCAATACACTGGCCCAATGCTTCCAGGAATTCATCAATTCCAATGCCCGAGACCAGCTCATTCTGACCTCCACTAGAGGAAGCGACATCCTTGACCTGGTTATTACTAACATGGATGACTGTTGCTCTACACCAATAGTCAATCCCTCCCTGGTCAGATCCAACCATAAACTAATCACCATGGAAATCCACATCTCACCCACACCCCCTGCAAAGGTAACCAGTTTGAAAAACCTCTCCAAAGCTAACTTTGAACTCCTAAAAACAGAGGTGGTTTGCTTCATGGCACCCATGTCAATGGAAAATACCTACATAACTGCCGAATCATACACCAACTACATGGAACTAGCTATACCCAACAGAACCAATAAACTTTCCTCCAAAAAAAGGAAGCCAATCTGGTGGTCCCCTGCCATTAATAAAGTCTACAACAGAAGGAAAAAACTGTTATAGAAAAAGTTAA
This sequence comes from Protopterus annectens, assembly GCF_019279795.1. Taxonomy (NCBI): domain Eukaryota; kingdom Metazoa; phylum Chordata; order Ceratodontiformes; family Protopteridae; genus Protopterus; species Protopterus annectens. The sequence goes on along the minus strand of NC_056732.1, from coordinate 1,254,399,724 downwards.
AGTCCCAAGACTGGAAAAACTCCCTTATTAGCCTCAGAAATCCAAAGGAAACACAAAACTGTATACAAAAAACGAAAAAGCAGAGAAACCAATCCACAGAAACTATTTATTGTTAGCAACCTGGTGAAACATTCACCAACCCATTGGGCTCCTCGGCTAACACATAGCCTCTAGTTAAAATAGATCTAAAATACCCCGATTGCCTCTTTCCTTTAACTTCATTGATCAAATTATTAATGAGGGAAATCGGGTACCCACGGTTAATGAACATTGTTTTTAAGAGATGACACTCATTTATAAAATATACATCCCTTGAAGTCATTCTAGAGGCTCTAACAAGTTGGCCTTTAACCACACCTCTCCTTTGATGGTAGGGATGACTACTTAGAAAGTGTAAAAATGAGTTACTATAAAAAGGCTTTCTATAGATAGTTGTCACAAACCTGTTATACATCAAATCCTTGTCAAGATTAATGTCTAAAAAATTAATTCTAGAATCATTAAATTGAAAAGTAAATTCAAGAAAGTTAGTAAAAGATGACATTATCTGAATTAAGCTCTGGGCATCTTTGGCATTTCTTTTAAGGATGAAAAACATGTCATCCAGATATATGGTATACCATGCAACTTTCTCCTTAAAGGTAGAGTTAGAAAACAAATAAGTTTTCTCCCAAAATGCCATAACCATGTTAGAGAAACTACCACCACACAGGCAGCCCATAGCCACACCTGATTTTTGAAGGAAGAACTCACCTCTTAACATAAAAAAGTTGTTACTTAAAATAATGTCCAGAAGTGAAGTAATCAAATCCACATCACTTCCTGGAACATGTTTAGAAAGGAGAAATTCCCTTACCCAGTCGATACCAGTATCTTGAGGAATCGCAGTGTATAGATCTTTGATATCTACTAATAAGAAACCGTAAGATGGATCAAAAGGCAAACTATTAAGATTATTCAAAAAATGCCAAGAATCACGACAAATTTGAACCTCTGATTGCAAAGCTGACTTCAACCTTAGGTCGACCCACTTAGCACAAGCATAGGTTATAGATTTACATCCATCAATAATGGGTCTCAAAGGGGGATCTATCATATTTTTATGGAGTTTGGGGATGCCAAAAATAACCAGTGTTAAGGGTGCTTGCATGCTTAAATAATGGTAAGTGTCAATAGAAATAGAGGCATCAATAAAAAGATCCATCAAAAATGTTCTAATACGCTGGTATGCCTGACTAAATTAATTTACAGACACTTTAGTATAATTAGCTGTAGACAGCATGCCATACATCCTGTTATTATACTCAGATTCATCCATAAAAATGACCCCCCCATCCTTATCTGGTTGCATCACACATACATTGTGGGCTTTAACATAAGCAATAAATTCCCTTTCAGCTGTGGAAATATTACTATGTTGAAAAAAACTATTCACACAATTATTATCCATTAAAGCTCTAAAATGCATTTCCGAACTTTTTTCAAAAAGGGCTAAAGTAGATTGTAGCGGAGGGTTAAAAACACTAGAAACACGTTCGCTAGATATAATACTACTGTGATTACCAAACATTACATTTAGATTCATCTTTTGAACAAAAACTTTCAAGTCACAAATTGTTCTGGCTAAATTAGGTTTGAAATTGGGCACAAAATTGAACCCCTTAGCCAGAAACTCCACCATGTCTTGTGGAACTTTAATTAAACTAAAGTTATAGACATTAAAATCCCCTTGAGCACTTTTATAAACAGTCAGGGTATCATGCTGATCCACAGAAACTACCTCTTGCGGCGGTTGTTCTTCCTGCGTTGCTGTCTGGGACCTCGTTTGGAAAAACCCGTACTGGACGCCGACCTGTTGCCGCCCTGTTGAAAATCCTGATTAGAGGTGTTCTGTGGGTTCAGATTGTTGACTGGTCGACCATTATAATGTTGTTGGTTGTTATTTCTTATTCTTTAACTATGCCGAACACCAGGACTACTTGGAATATTATTTGCTCGGGTAGTGTTTGTGATGTCATCAGAAATGGATGTCCTCGCATTGTCCGTCTCTGAGGCAACTGAATAATCATTTGTAACATTGTTCGGAATAGGTGGAGGATCAGGGTAAGCCCTGTTTTGATCATATTCTAGCTTATCCTTGTTTAGTTTTTGAATTTTTGTGTCCGTGATTTTACTTAAAAGTGAATCAATACTAGAAAAAATCCTTTTATAGTCATACTCATATCGGACAAAATCAGGATCCGATATAATGTCATTCTCTAGTTTTTCAAGTTGCTGTTTCAAATCAGACATTTGCTTAGTTCAGATAATGTCATCTTTTACTAACTTTCTTGAATTTACTTTTCAATTTAATGATTCTAGAATTATTTTTTTAGACATTGATCTTGGCAAGGATTTGATGTATAGCAGGTTTGTGACAACTATCTATAGAAAGCCTTTTTATAGTAACTCATTTTTACACTTTCTAAGTAGTCATCCCTACCATCAAAAGAGAGGTGTGGTTAAAGGCCAACTTGTTAGAGCCTCTAGAATGACTTCAAGGGATGTAGATTTTATAAATCAGTGTCATCTCTTAAAACAATGTTCATTAACCATGGGTACTCATTTTCCCTCATTAATAATTTGATCAATGAAGTTAAAGGAAAGAGGCAATCTGGGCTTTTAGATCTATTTTAACTAGAGGCTATGTGTTAGCCAAGGAGCCCAATGGGTTGGTGAATGTTTCACCAGGTTACCAGCAATAAATAGTTTCTGTGGATTGTTTTCTTCCCTTATTAGTCTCAACAAAAAGTTGGGATCCCTCATCAAATCCTCTAAACCCAGCTATGAATGCAGAATTGCAGCAGACACTAAAAACAATCACAAAGCCTTCTATAGCTATATCAAGAACCTCCACAGCAATACCTGTATTTGCTCTGAGATACAGCACAATGGTACTTCTTATATTTAGCCAAAACATATTGCCAACATACTGGCTGACAGATTCAGTGCCAACTTTACCCCTCTCTCCCCCGCTAAAGGATCAATCACAATACCAGAAGAATGCCAGGCACCCAACATTACTGCAGCACAGATTAAAGCTGCATTATCCAAGGCCAAGAATACAGCTTCCATGGGACCTGATAATATCCCTTGCTGTGTTCTACATGAACTACAAAGAGAACTGGCACCACATCTGCGTGCCCTGTTCCATCACAGCCTCACCTCAGGCTTTGTCCCTATTGAATGGTGCACTGCTACAGTCATCCTTCTCCATAAAGGGGGAGCGACTACAGACCCTGGGAATTATCACCCCATTAACCTGAAGAGTCTGATATGTACAGCTATGGAGTGCATCATCATAGACCTGATTAACAAATATATAGGAAATCTCTAAACTCTAGATCCCACACAATTTGGCTTTGTGAAAGGGAGATCATGCCTGCTCAACCTGGTTGACTTCTTTAACATACAGTGTGAAAGAAGAGGACTCCAAGTCAGACTGCTGACCAGTCAGGAGTGGAGTCCCACAGGGTTTGGTCCTGGAGCCTCTCCTGTTCAGCACTACTTCTTAGAAGTCCAGGCAACACAAAGGGACTCTGGCTGACCAAGTTCACAGACAACTGCAAGCTAGGAACCATTATTAACTCCCCAAGTGATGCAGACATCCTACAGAAAGGCCTTACTGAGACCAATGACTGGTGTCAAAACCATGGCCTTAAGCTTAATGCCAAAAATGCATTATCATCCCCTTTGGTAAAAACTCAGTTCCCACTAATTACCACATCAATGGGAGCCCACTGGACACTGAAGGTGTTATAAGAGATCTGTGGACATAAGTTGACAGCAACCTCTCCTTCGACCACCACCTTGCCACTGTGGTCAGAAAGTCCTTGTATGTAGCACATCTCATTACCAAGGGTTTTGCATCCAGGAAGAAAGAGGTCATTGTCTCTCTCTACTCTTCCCTCATTAGACCAATCATGGAGTATAATGCCCCATTTGTCATGTACCTCACTAGATACCTGCAACAGCTGGAGAGGCCACAGAAGTACCTCATGAAGAGGATCATAGGATTTAACACATGCCCTAAACGGACAGGCTCAAAAGACTCCAGCTATTCTCTGTTTCATATCACCTACTTAGAGGTGATTTCTGCTTATCTTGCAAAGCCATGTCTGACCCAGCTCTGTTAAAAATGCTACATCTAAAAAAACACAATCCCTCCACACCACATGCTCCAGAGACCTCAACCTCATTACCACAATCAACAGAACATGCTGGAAGGACAGGTTCCTCACCCAGAGACTGCCCATGCTCTGGAATAAACTTCCCATACATGTCAAGCAGAGCACCTCACTGACCCTCTTCAAGAGAAATCTTGATGAGTGGAAGGGTAATAGAAAATTCACCCCAGGGATCACTCCAGTGGCTCTTCTTGATAGAGGTTCTGGGAACTAATGTCAGGTGGCATGATGCCAGGGTACTTCTATGGACTAGGCTTGTAAAGGCTCCAGGGCCATTAGCCTAGTACACACCTATGAACCTATGAGGTGAGGTTCACTGAAATGGGATTTTATAAAGTAAGTATTGAATAATTTGAAGTAAATCCATTATTCACCTCAGTTGTGTTATCAGTGGCAATGTTAAGTTTTCAGAAGAACTTAAAACACCTATTGAAATGTTTTGTGAAAGAGGATATCACCAAGATAAATTACTTAAATTTTCAGAAGATGTTGTGAAACTTAGGAATGAAAAATTCCCTCCCATTTTAATGGCTGGGTTTACCCCTAAAAATAATTGTGAAAATGTGGAGAAAGTTCTTGCATTTTCAGTCCCAATGATTATTCAAGGATTTAAGGTTAGAGACATCATTAAGGAGAATTGGAAGTGGTATTAAGTAATCAGGATCTTTCCAAGGTGATTGGGCAAGAACCAAAGTTCATCTTTAAGAAAATCCATAATCTGAATCTTTTATTAGCACATTTATAGGATGATAAATTAAGTGAGCCTGCGGGAACTTTTCCCTGTCAGGATTGCAAACACTGTAGATTCATTTCTTGCACTGGTCAATAATTTTTTGAACACATTAACTTTATGTTAAAAGCAAAGGAAAGGTATAACTATAAAAGTAAATGTTTAGTTTATGTGGCAAGCTTCTGTAATTGTAATAGTTTTTATATTGAGAAACAACTAGGAAACTAGGATGTAGAATAGGAGAACATGTATGGGCCATTAAAAATAAAAAAGATCACAATAATGCACTAGCTAGGCACAGTATGGATTGTTCTAATTTTCGTAAATTTAATTTCCTTGTAGTGGAAAAAGTTAACCAACTACCATTCATTGATCAGTTTAATAACTGCCTTGAAGTTTTAGAGCTTAAATGGTAGGTGTTTTTTGTGCTGATGTGGCACCAGGTGTAAATGTGATCTTAGTAATGTTTATTAAAGTACAAATGTATTTGATTATTTATTGTTTTTTTATTGAAATTTTCTTTTTTCAAAGAAAATATTTGCAGAACTTGTTTAATCATTTAAATATGTTTTATAATTAATCATGTATTTATATTTTATTGACACAAAGGCATGATTGGTTAAATTATGTGTGATGTCATCTTTACAAATTATTTAAATTGGTTTAATGGCATTTGTATTTCATTCTGATGAAGTTCTAATACTAAAAATGAATGAAATCACTTAATAATATATCCTGTGTCAACAGTGTGATTTTTCAGCACCTGTGATTTCTATTTTAAAAGGGACTTATTTTTATTCATTTTTTTTCTTCCCATAACTCTGGTTTATCAGACTCTTTCATCATCTCTAGCTCCATCTCAACTATCTGTCTCACTATAAACATTGAGTCAGTTGTTCTGCATACTTAACTCATGAAAATAACATTCTTATATAATTCAGTAGAATTTCTTTATCAGTAGTTTTAATCCCAATTTTCACTACTAAAATATAATTTCAGTAGAAACATTATGTCCATGTTCTTATAAATGTAGTTTGGAAGATAAACATACAGTTCAGTGACAATATACACAAATAAATGAAACCAATCAACAAGGCAGCAAAGACAAATTTTTAATAATTCAGATCTGATCTGAAGAAGTGACAATCCTATGAAAGCGTTTATCATTTATTAAAGTTTTGTCTTCACTGCCTTGTTGATTGGTTTTGTTTCTTTTTTGGACTTTGATCAGTATTTTATCCAACCTTACCCACAAGGATAATCTTTTTTTTCTTGAATATTCACAAATAGTTTTTTGATGCACCAAAACCAGACTGACTAAGAAGACCTGATGCTCAGTACATCCAAGACAGTGATCATGACTATTTGTACCACCTGAATGTTTTTCTGATAAGAAATTCTCCTTGCATGGCTTTAAAGACTACCATTTATTAGGTGATAATAAACTGTAATTCATGAATAAGAATAACTACTTTGAATGGTTATTTTAAGTTTAGCTATTAGCCTGAGGTCAGAATCAAACCTTACATCTTGTATTTATGAGGTGAAGACTTTAACCAGTATGCCAGATCATCCTCCTGCATGATACTGTGATACATTTTTCTTTCAAGCTTACAATACAACGCTTGTTTTAAACAGTCCTCATTACCCAAATGAATACTATAATACCAGTCTTCTAAACTTTGCTAATAGATTTACTCTGAAAAGATGATATCTGTATCTTCTCATGGCTAACTTCTGAGATAAGACAATATCTAAAACAAGATCATCTAAGTGAGATCTATTAAAATGCACATACATAGAGAGTTTGCAGTTATTCACAGAACCAGGAAGTACACACAGTGATCATGACTATTTGTACCACCTTAATGTTTTTCTGGTAAGAATTCTAGTTGTATGGCTTTAAAATTAATCAGCATTAGGTGGTAATGAGCTAGAATTTATGGATGAGGTAAAAAATTATGGCATGATTTTGGATGCTAGAGTCTCACAGTTTCACAGGTGACCTAGCAGAACTGTCTGGTCAACTGACTTGCTTATAAATACATAGTACATAAATGGAGGAGAAAGGAATCAAACCTATTACCTTTATCTACTATCTACAAGAAGCTATACATTAACAGCTAAAAAGCCTTAGTAGTCTATACTGACTGTCAAACCTGTCCTCCAATGAGGCCTTTCTGCTGTTGTGCATGTGAGATGTGAGGTATTACCAGCTTTGTCAGGAGAAGTAGGGCAAAGAAGTGGATGTGTAATATATGCCAGCACAGCTAGCTGGAATTTTGTAAATAATTATATGTCATTAGTAAATCAAACTGATTTGTACAGGTGCTGTGTTGAAAATGTATTTGTAAAGTTGCTTGTGTTAAAAATGTACCAACAGTGGGTCCTGTCTGTATTGTAACTGATCAAATGTATATGTTTTAACAGAGGATACTGTAAGAGAAGAGGTTAATCTGAAGCCACTGACTTTGAAAAATATTCTGAAATTAAATTACTGGGCCTAGGCCATAAAGATTGTATCTTACCATTCTGATTGCAGCCAGAGACTAAATGTCTGTGCCAGAGAATGGTTTATTAGTTCCTGTAGGAAAAGTGGACATGTTTTATGGTTTTATAGCTTCCAGATGTTATAACTCATCTCAACAAAGCTCTATTTGTGTGTATGGTAACACATATGTGTTAAATTCTTGTTCACTTTCTACCAATGGGGGTAGCATGGGAACCAGAAGTCAGATGACCAGTTGTTTGTGATGCCATTCTGTAATCTAGTACAAAAATTATGTTTTAATACCAAATGAGAGAGAAGTCTCAGAGCACTGTGTTTTTGGAACCTGACAAAGAAGGAGGACTACTCACCTACTTCATCTTGCCTTGCTCTAGTAAGTGACCAGGGAATAATAATTCTTTAGATCAGTCAGGAAAATATAGTGAGATTAGTTAACTACTGTTTTTCTGTATTTGTGTGAATATGTTTGTCTGCGTTATTTTAATATTTCCTGTGAACGAAACTCTGGTGTTTACTGTAAAAAGATATCTTATATTTTCATGTTCTTTTATTATTTGTTATTAAATATATTTAAACTTTTCATTGTGGCTGGTCCTTTAGAGAATAATTTAACCTTTGAGAGCACTTATTTCTATTTGCTGACTCTGTGGCCACTCCTGAAAACCTTACTGCATTGGTCAGACACTACCATTTGCATTAGTATTTATTTCACTCAGTATAATTAGGTACCCTTGTAAGAGACTTAGAGTAGCTGGCTTTGGAGTGTCTGGTGGCAGTAACGACCTTATAAATCTATGCCAGCCTTTTCCAGGTGTATGTTTGTATGTGTGTGTGAAAATCAAATCTCAATGATTGCGTGTGTCAGGTGCTTGGAGCAGGGACATGAAGCACTGGTTTCACAGAGAGGGTGCTGGAGGACTTGGATTGGACACTTGGCTGAGGACTCAACTCTACAACTGTGTCAATGGGGAGTCTTACTGGGGACTTGGAGAGACACAGAGAGAGAGAGAGAGGGAGAGAGAGAGAGAAACCCCAACCCCAGACTGAGTGTGCTCCCTGTGTGCTTTTAAGGGAAATTGTGCTTGATGCAGAGACCTGCATATGGAAATACTGTGTATCTATTTTTCCTCCAAGTGAATGTCCCTCTTCAGTGTCAGTGGTGAGGATTCAGGCTCCTTGATTACTGGCCCAGAGGAAGGGACATCACAGTGCATATCCTGATTATTGTAACTCTCTTTATGTATGGTTTACTAACACTGAACCTAACTGACTGCAACCACACACCGGCTGAGGAGTGTGCAAGTAAGGCCACAGGACACATCCGTAGACCACTGTTGCGTATACTTTCACATCGGTACAGGTAGATCATGCATATTGACATATAAAACTAACCCTAATGCAAGATATTGGAATTTCATAGCAAAAGGATGTCACACTAATCTATCAATTAATAGTAAAGCAAATCTTTTATGTTCTGTTAACATTTAATTTACAAGTATGGAAAATATTTACATGGAAATATATTCATAGGGCATTCATTACACCTGATAAACTAGCCAAATTCAATTCACTTGATAAATCCATTTGTTGGAGATGTTCTTTAAACTGTAAAGCTGATTGGTCTCATATATTTTTTGATTGTATTAATATAAACAATTCTGGGAAGAAATTACTATTTTTATTCAAGCTATATTCACAGATACCTTTATTTTAACCAAATATTTAGTCCTCTTAAATGTTAATGATACTATTGGAATGAATAAAAATGACCTATACCTACTTTGGTCCATACTGGCTGTGGCAAGGAAATGTATAACTAGAAAGTGGAAGTCTTCACAAGAACCTACTCTGGAAGAATTCTTGAGATTGATGGAAGAAACAGCAACATTAGAAATCAAGGTGAAGGAACCGAGAATTTCACCTAAAACATGGACAAACAATCATTGGGAAAAAAATGTAACTCTTATTGAGACATTAAACATGAACCCTAAATAATTGATGTGTAACTTTATACATTATTAATTGAATATTATACATTTTTTTCCTAATTTCATATATTTTATTATTTTTTTTCCCTCCTTTGTTCAGGTCAATTGTACATAGTGTATATAAAGGTTTATAATACTTGTTTATTGATGACTGTATTGTTAAACATATTATTTGGAAAATAAAAAATTATTTGAAAAAATAAAAAATAAAAAAAAAACACCAAATGAGCCAGCAATCATCGACGTAATGCCGCCAAATATCCACAGCATCAAGAAAAATATTATGTCTTCTATCATAAATAAGCTGCTCCTCTATGTATCCCATGAACAAATCAGCATAGATGGGAGCAAAAGAAGCTCCCACCACAGTACCCTTTAACTGTAAATAACAAGAATCTTCAAAACAAAAAACATTTTAGTAAGCACATGCTCAGTCAAACACAATAAAAAGTGTTAAATCCAGGGCTAAATATAGCAGTCTGGGTAAGCTAATAATCCAGGGCTGCCAAACCAGCCCAATGTGGGATATTGGTGTATAAAGCTGACACATCCAGCATACTTAGCAGCCAACCAGATTCAATTTCTATCTCCTTAATAATATTCAGTAATTAGGTTGAATTGGGTTATATCCTTTCTTCGTGAATGTACATGCACCAATAAAGGCTTCAAATATTTAATCAGAAAGGCCGAAAGGAATTCTGTTAAGGAGCCCCTACCCACCACTATCGGTCTCCCTGGGGGTTTAAAATATTTTTTTTTTATCTTTGGTGGCATGTAAACATTTTTTTCGTGGGATTAACCACTGCCAAATGATGTCTAACTTCTCTGGAAATAATACCCTTCTCAAAGGCCAAGAACAAAAATTGGTCAATTTCTTTTTTGAACAGTATAGTAGGATCAACAAACGTAAAAATGCACCACGAACACTTGTAAAACCAGAAAAACCAAAAAGCAGAGGTAACGTTGTCCCAAACAGCTTGGAGAAATAATCCACAACAGTTTTAGCGCTTTCAGTCACCAGTTTATTATGCGACCTTCCTGAGGTTTGATTGTTGAATGGCCTCATTATGGTACATATCCCAATTCCAAACTACTACAGCCCCCCTTTGTCTGCTTGATTAATCACAATTCGGTGGTTTTGACTAAGCTGCTGTAAAGCTGAATGTTCAACCTTGGTTAAGTTATCTAAATCTTTAGAAGCATGTGACGAATAAAAAAAATGTAATTCCTTCAAGATCAAACTTTCGAATATGGCTATGTATTTGTTTATAGGAAGCATAAAGGAGGAAGCTTTGAACCTGAACTCCTGTGGCTCATGTTCTGTAAGTAGCCCATCTGCAAAATGCAGTTTTAAATTCACATTCCTACAAAATGTTAGAACATTATGAGCAAAAGCATGTTCAGAAACCATAAAATTGGGAACAAAACCTAAACCTTTGTTCAACAGTTTATATTCTGTTTCAGTTAACTGAACATTTGAAATATTATGAACATTCTGACTAATATTTATTTGCATATCAACATGACTAGTATGGATTCTGGATCTGTGAACCCTACCCCTGTGTTTTCTACCATCTCTTCTGACTCTGCTAAGGGGAAATCAACATTCCCCTTCTTACTGGGTGGAGAACAAGCCGGTGTAGTTCGTTCATTAGTAGCTGAAGAAAACTCATCTGCTGCTATATCAGAAAGATTTTTAGCTCCCTTAAGTATAGAATGTTTCCTCTTCTATTTAAAATTAGTCTGGGGTAGATTTCTTGTCCCTAAATTGAACCGATTTTTTAAGCTCAAAAGGTTTACCCAGGGAATAAACTTTAATATCACATTGAAATTTTGTAATTATCTGTGATTTCAGTTACTTCTCTAACCCCATTAAACCAATTGACAGTGTAGAAATGTGTATGGGATATGTAGCTTCTTCTTGGTAAGATTTAACCTGCTCACATAAATCCATAATCTTCTTGGATAAGGCTGAAATCCTACGTTCATAAAATTCCATAAGAATTTTAACAAAAGCCATTGAGGCAGACTGTTGGACTTCCTGCCATTGTTTAAGTAATAGCTCATCAATGCCTTGTACAAAAGGTTGTATCTTAACCCTAAGACCCCTAGGTGTAATATTTTTATTCAGATAGGCTTTACGTAGGCTCAAATGCCATAGGTGTGTTCTCAGTTCCTTCATATCCCCCAACAATTGGGTAAAAAGGACCCTGCATTTATTGATTTGTATCCCATCCATTTGATCCAGATATTTGGATTGTTGATTAACATCAGAAACTAATAAATCATCTTTATCAGCAGATAAGCCCTTACAAATTTGCATAAGATCCATGTTTGAAAAAAACAGACACAAGTATATAAACACAGACAAGAAGTTTTAAATACACCTAATTTTAAGTGTATTTATTAATAATCTGAAACACTATTGGTGTGATGGCTCTTACCTAAGTGTACAATAGTTTGCTCTAACCTCCAACCAAATGTGAGTACACTAGCAAAATTAGCCCTCACCACAATTAACAAACTAGAAACTACTCAACATAAATAAAGTGCTTAATTCACAAGATAAAAGCACTCAGGAATCCTATGATTGTCAGCTCAGCTATTAGCTGCCCAAAATATTACACTAATACAAAAATAGACATTATATAAAAAAAACATATAATATATTCAAAAGTGTAAATGAATAAGCAGAGGCAAGGCCCCAGTTCTCCAAATAATTTAATGGTACCAAACACAAACATAAGCACTTTCACTGACTGCTTCTTCAGGTGTAAGTAAAAAGGAAATAAAACACCATCCTTATACTGTTGAATGATATCACATGACCTATCATTCAACTTTTAAAGGCAAAGAAGATTTCAATAGAAAGAAATAATAAAAACATAATAAAAGCATATAAAAGTATGTAAAACACAGATAAAATTATAACATTCTACCAGTTCTTGTCCATGTAAAGGTTGAGTTTTCAGGATGGGTCTTAAAGGGACATGGTCATTAAGGCCATGCCCTGTATCTGCCCTTAGCCTTACGACCCATTTAGCCTCCAGTCCTTCCGTCCTGGTTCTGATGTCTCCTCCCCTTGGATTTTCCATGCATCTCCCCAGGACCATAAACATAAAAGTATGATAGTAATTTGTCTCAATAACGTGTTTCGCTAGTGCATTATATAAACTCTTTTTCTTGATATGATATAGATGTTCTCTAACTCTAAACCTAAGCAATCTATCAGTCTTCCCTACATAATACGTATGACATATTTGGCATACAGCTAAAGAAAAAATATGAATAACACGGTGATGTTTAGCATTACTGATGACCACAATCATCAGCACTTCATACATTCATGAGGGACAGGGTAAAAATATAAGGAAAATCAGGAACATTTTGCAATTCTGTGGAAGTTGACATGTAATATTATTTGAATGGATACTTCTCAACTGTTTACCATTTTGTAGAATGTTTCTGTTTTTGTCATATTTTGTAGTGTTCCTTGTAGTGTTCCTTGTTAAATAATCTGTAATCTCCTGAGTCCTTCCTTGACCTCCCTTTGTTGGTTGGTACCACAACTACCCTCCTTCATTCCCAGAGCACCCTACTGTCACTTTATTGGCACCTTGCACATTTTAGTGAAGTGTTCTTGAAGCTCCTGTGCTCTCATTTGTATCATGCCTGATAGTATTCCCATTAGCTCTTGCTTAGTTATCCCTTATCACCCTCACTTTCCTTCCCCTCTACTTCCATGCCCATTGTCTTTCATTTCCTTTTTTACTGAGTAGTGATGCTGGCATACTTACTCACACTTGCATAATAAAGTCTTCCATTCAGGTAACACATTAAAATAGGATTTCTTTGCCCCTTTGTTGGCATAGCTATAGCATTTTATTTAACATAAACCTCTTTTTTCATATCTGATGTGTATATCACCTGATCTGTGTATTACATTCCTGTACCATGCACTGAAACATATATCTCTGCCCTGCTGACCACATCTGTGTATTGTTTAAGCAAATCCTTAGCACCCACAGTACAGCTGAGTACAGATCAGTCTGATTCATATACATTAAACCAGAATGCAGCCATCTATTCCTGCAGCTTTGATGGCTAATGTTAGTGTAATTGTGCAGCCTTTTATGGTTTTCAAGCACTTGTGCTTTCTGAATGTGAATCAGTTAATAAAGCCATCAGTGACCATGTCTGGATTTGAAGCATAAGCTGGGAAATTCATAAACATAGTGCACAGATGAGTTTGTGCATTGTGTTGAGTATGTCTGTATTCCGTACCATGATTAATAATCATGGATCATGGTACTGAATGCTGGTTTACAAAAGAATGTATTTATGAATGGCATAAAGAAGCATATAGACTACAGAGTGTACCCATAGACATCACAAGTCATAATGAGGAAGAATCATAAATGTTACTACAAGGTGTGCACAGTGTGTACAGTTTGAGTAACCTTTCTAATAAAAGGACAGAAAAAAAAAAAACTGTGGCAGGGCTGTTATGTATCAGGAAACATATAGTTAATAAAGTACATGTCAGACACAGGGTTCCATTAGAAATCTCGAACATTCAAAAGTTCGAGCCTCATATGGTCGACACCATATGAGTGAACTTTTGAAAGCTCACAAGTTTCATCAGAGATCACCGTAGGGAATATTTCCCTTTACTTCAATGTAGTGCGATCTTGGAGTTGGTATATTTAAGTAGCGTGGGTATGGGGGGTGCAGGGGGAGGCTTGCCACCCTGACCAGAGTATTTAGGTAAGTTTCTTTTTTAATTATTTATTATTTGTTTGAAGTTTTAAAACCTTGCTCATATGGTGTTGATCATATGAGAGCCGAAGTTTTAAACCTTCGAGCATATAATATAGACCCTCAGACACATATCTTATTAACTGTCTTTTCCCTATTCCATTGTGATCATGCCTAATTAAAATTATTAAATTATTGCCATTCATTTTGTATTACAGGCAGATCTAGGGTCATTACCATAGTATGATAATGAAGAGATCTGATACACTTTTTCCCATTGGCTGGAGCTGTGTGAGGGGAGTCACTTTCCAGGGGTGGGAACATGCGTGGTTCTGGTAGCAGCGTTTCCTGCTCCTTAAGGAACTTCATTGCAAGTTGGAATTTTTTCTAATCAAGCAAAAGAGGGTTTTTCTTTTCCTTTTCCTTTTTTTGTCTTTTTGTAATTCAATATAATTAGTGTTAAGCATCTGAGCAAGGCATCTGCAGGGAAGGAAGATCATTGCAATCAAACTCAATTCACCAATGGTAGACACATGGTTGTAGTTGGGACCAACTTGTACTCTGTTTGCACAGTGTGTTTAAACCATGTATGATCCTAATGGGAATCTTTCGCATTTCTACTTCATGCCTGGAGTACTGTGGTTATGCAATGGAATGGGAATGGATACAAGATTTTACACATTGTGTGCCTTTGTCTATGAATATACAGGACTTTGGCATGCTTCTATATGGCATACTAGCCATGCTCCATGCCACACAATGTTTATGAATAACGTGCACTCACACACACACACACACACACACACACACACACACACACACACACACACACACACACACACACACACTCACATACATGCACATGCGCACACACGCACACACACACACACACACACACACACACACACACACACACACACACACACACACACACACACACACACACACACACACACACACACACACACACACACACACACTCTGAATATGATGCTTAATACTGCATTTGTTCCTGTTATCAACACATAGAAAGCAATTCATTCTGTATGGTATCTTCATTTAATCCTAAGTATCATCATTCCACAATCAATAAATAAATAATGTGCAACACAGCCAGGTAGTAGATGATATCAATGAGGAGAGAATCTTATAATGCTGGCACTCATTAATTCCTAAGCTGTTGTAGTCATCCATATGTGCAAGAATGCAGGATTAAGTTAAAACCAGAGCTTGCTTAATGGCTAGAATAAAGCTGATAAAACTAAATGTGGGTAGTTAATTATTATAGCAATAACCCACGCCTGGGTATGTGTAATGCTGGATTTACCCACGGTTGGTGTGGTTTGGTCATGAGGGCGAAGCCCGAGTGGCCAAGCAAAGCCAACCGTGGGTAAATCCAGCATTATCCACACCCAGAAGTTGGTTATTGCTATTATACAATGACATTATTTAAGAAAAAAAAATACTTTTCTTAAATAATGGCATTGTATAATGCCTCCTTGCTGCCCTTCCACAGCTGTCTGGTATTCTGTAGCAGTTCTGATGTACTGCACATGCGTATGCCCATGCACTACATCAGAGCTGTGGGCAAAAGCAATGGAGAAATCAAGCTCTCCGTTGCTTTTTAGAAACTGTTTTGCTATGTTAAATGGGTTTAACATAGGGAGACAGCTTTAAAAGAAGCAATGGAGAATCTCCGTTCCTTTTTTTAAAGCTGTCTCGCTATGTTAAACCCATTTAACATAGCGAGACAGTTTTGTAAAAAGCCACGGAGAAAGCAAGATCTCCGTTGCTTTTTACAAACTGTCTCGCTATGTTAAAGGAGCTTAACATAGCGAGACAGCTTTAAAAAAAGCAACGGAGAATCTCCGTTGCTTTTTTTAAAGCTGTCTCGCTATGTTAAACTCGTTTAACGTAGCGAGACAGTGTGAAGCAATGGAGATCTTGCGTTCTCCGTTGCTGCAAAAAAAGAGTTATAGTAATGGAAAAAGTCCGGGCGACCGGACCTTTTTCCATTAATATAACTCAGATTTACAACATGCACGCTGCCAATCAGCGTGCACGTTTTTGAATATTAATGGGGGGTCATTGTATAATGAGAATTTAATTTTAGTTGCCTGGCTATAAGTGTATGAAGATGTAGCTGTTTAAAATATGCAGGGAGCAAGAAACTTTTTAAGTGTGAAAAATTAGTATTCTGATTGAATTAGATGTCTTGCTGCTTTTTGGTTGTGAACTGCTTTCTGAATGTTCGAGCATATGTTAATTATACTTATATTGCTGAAATTGCTGATTCATAGCAACGCCAAAGGCTGAATGATGAAAGGTTGCCTAATCATCATGCTGCTGATTCAAGTTACATCCCTGATACTGACCCGATTCTAAAAGATTTGCTCTTCGTGTAAGAAACTACTTACTCTGAGAGCAAGTCTTTCATAATCAGGGCAAACTTACACTGATAGCAACTCTTTTGCAATCTGGGCCATAGCATTGTCTTACCAAATATGCTTCTCATTTTGTCAGATTGACTTTCTAATTGGTATGAATTTATCTGACAGCTCATTTTGATTTAATTCAAATGTTAAAATACGTATACAGTGTACAGATAACATGAGTAATTTTACAGTTAAAAATGTACGTAGGTGCACTGAATGAAATACCTTTTTGAACTTGTCACTGCTTGCAGTGGCGGTAAACTGAATGCCTTTTATTAGTTCTCTTGTATGAAGTTAGGCACTGCATTTGAAATCAACTGAAAACTTTTATGTACTATGCCATGCAAAAAAATGTTTTAATACATTTATACTGCATCTTTTCATTCTGTTGGAATCATAATACCAAAATACACTAATCTCTGTCAAACTGGAGCAGTCTGAAGTAAAAAAGGCTATTTGTGGAGGTTTTAACATTGCCAAGTAATACAAACAAAACATATATTCAAAAAGACTGTGGGCACATTGTTTTTACATGGACTATACTTGAGACTTAGAATTATAGTCCATTGCAACAGAGAGACTTGCATTTACACTATGGAACCTGTCTGTGTATCTGCATGGTTCCGTGTGTGTGTGTGTGCGTGTGTGTGTGCGTGTTCGTGTCCGTGTGTGTGTGTGTGTGTGTGTGTGTGTGTGTGTGTGTGTGTGTGTGCGCGCACGTGTGCATGTGTGTGTGTGTGTGTGTGTGTGTGTGTGTGTGTGTGTGTGTGTGTGCGTTTTCTTTTTCTCAATTCCAGAAAGCATCTTTTGACACTATAGTAATTGTCTGATGGGAGTTGTAAAATTATGCTTGACATTTTTTCAGACAAAGCACTTCTCTGTTTCAGAGTAACAATAAGCACTATTTAGAAATACACATAATGTACTTCTCTAAATGGTGCTTTGATACTGGGGAAAGAGTTTTGAAATATTTTGCATGGCAATTTGTAGCATGCACTATTTTAAAATAATTACAAAAATGAACTTTATAGATTGATAGGTGATTACTAGGCTAACGACCCTAAAGGGCATTTTTTAAGCTTAGCCATAATTCCCACCTATATTTGATATCATTCACTTTATATAGTGTGTAACTTGGATATGAGTGATCAAGCAATTACAAGCTTCCCCTTTTAAACAGGAACATAGGTGTCATACTTGAGGTAAATTTACAATTCCCCATCTACTAATCCAAGTTGTGCTTGAATAGGTGCAGAGAGAAACTCTGCTTCTCAGGAATGAGAAGCCTGGTCCAGAGAAGGGTTGGTTTTCTGACACCCATACCTGTCCTGCCACCATATCTTATGTTGCAGAAAAGCTTTAGGTCCCCCAGATCAGGTATTTCTGATGCTATTTGTTTGGAGGATATGTAACAAGTCCACAAGGGCTTGATCAGGGTATGCTCTGAAAGCCAGGCATAGATTGCCTCTCAACAGTCTGCAGGAAACAAGAGTACAAGGATATGGGTTTGAGGAGGTCTGCACAGGACATTGTTTCCCCACCATGTATTTTTTGTGTGGAATCCCTGTGGACACTCCTGCTGTTGCATATGTCTGGTCAAGTATATACTGAATGAGGCATTTTATTCAATAATTGGTCTAATGAGGGCTGAGTACAATGGAACAATGACATATTCAGGTCTAAATGCCAGACCCTTGCTTATATGTTCTGCAACCTAGCATAATTTCCTCACTACAGTAGACACATGATGGTCAAAGGCCATGTCACTGACTTCATATGTTCCTAAATCTCTGAAAGCAAGGTCATCTCTATTAGTAGTAGTAGTATTCCTGTGTTCCTACAAGCATTTGTTATTTAACACTTATAAGTAATTTTATCTCCTTTTTTGTTCTGTTTTCTACAGGTCCATTATTACCTGAGTCACCTTGCCTGCAGCCAACCAAGGCATGAGAAAGATCTCCACCACCCGCTGTCCTCCTGGGAACCACTTCACTTTGTGATAGCGGCATCTCGACCCCTGTGGGCATCCAGTGGTATGGCAGCCTGGGATTCAGCATCTGTTACAGGCCTTGGTAGAGAGGGTGGTGGAACCCATAAGAAAGTTTTCACCAGGATGTGCAAGACTTGTCCCAATCAGCTCTGATCAGCGATCCACAGAGGGACCATTATGGTAACCCCACCAAGGACCATCAGGGCAGGAGAATATTTGAGACTCTCCATACTATGATGACAGTGAGCACAGGGCTCTCTTCACTATTTCCCTTGTGTCTGTCTAGCATTTATATTATCTTGTCTCCACCTCTGATTCTCAGCCCAACTTACTGGTCCTGTTTGTGTTGTCTGTCTTTTATGTTCATGTTTTTAAAAAACAAATTCCTTTACTCTTCCATAACCCCCTCTCCCACACACACAATTTTCCTTATAAAAAAAAACAAAATTTAAAAATGGGGGATCAATCTCCACTAAAAATATTATCCATCTTCTCCCACCTCTTCCAGCAATACCCTGTTTGTTCCTTTTATGTTTTCATTGTTTGCTGTCTGTTTTCAATTCAACCATTTGCCCCCTTTCTAGTTTTATTAAAGCCACAACAAGATGTCCATTTAATGATTCCTTCAGAGTGAATTCAAACTTTTAAAGATTTTGATACGCTGGTGGACAATGTTGCTAAGACAGAACCAGTAAACAATTTTGTGGAAAGTTCTGGAGAGATCTGAGCAGCTCCATGATCACTGTATCCTGCCAAAAATAGACATGAATTGTACATGTGAAGCATGCTCACAACAGTAGGGACATTTCTGCATGTAATAAACTCCTTTAACATCACTTTACACAGATTCAGATGTGCAAGCCTATACAAGAGATTTCCTCAAAAGGCTGAGAACTTCTAAAAGTTGTTTGCTCCCACTTTTCTCCTGCTATCTGCAGATTCCCTTTACGCATTTGTGAAACATGGGATTATGAATACCACCCTAATTTTTACCAAGTTAACAGAAAGATGTAACAAAATACAACTTCCAGGCAGAGCTAATGAAAGAACGACACAAAGGTAGTACTGTAATCGTACTACTACAAAATCTATATTTAGCTCTTCCAGTACAAAATGCACCTATTCCAAATATTCAACAGCAATCTAATGTAATATAAATGTTGAAAAGAAGCTTTAGCATCATAATGTAATATAGCCATTGTGAACTTTCTTTTGTGGAAACTTAACACACATTTATACCCAATAAAATTTAAATAAGGAATAATACACAAATCAACAAACAAACTGACAAAGCACTTTCTTAAGTCACAGAAATGTCTGAATTTTACCCTCCCGACTTGTTGCACCTGGGTATGCCACATTAAATGCAAGCCTTTACAAGTAAGAAAGCCTTAAGAAAACTTTTACTGAAAACAGCTGCAATGGCTTGTCAATGCTGTGCAAGAGCAAATATGGCCCTAAAATATCCAGAGAAATGAATGTGCTTTGTGTCTGCTTCTAGACTGCAAAGTACATGTTCTGCTCCCTTCTGTCAGTTCAGTCACATGCATCCATGAAATAATTCTCTTTATTGTGGTAATATTTTCTCTTTTTCCAAGAGAGCTCTTTCAGATTAAAGTAGAATTTATAATTTGATGATTCCTTCTATATTTTGTTTACTGCCTTCTAATTTCCATTTATTGTATTTATTTGTACTTAAGAAGAGTAGGCTTGACCATTTTGTTTTGGTAAAGTGAGCACAAAAGTTAATCTCAGTCTGTCATTCTGTCTGTCTCTCTGTCTCTCTCTCACACACACACACACACACACACACACACACACACACACACACACACACACACACACACATGCACTCTCTCTCTCTCTCTCTCTCTACAATTACATTAGCAATAAGTGTAACACTACTGTGACTAAAACCAATTTTTGAAACACAGTCAACCAACAATTGAAGGAGACATTTAAACAGTATTTTAGCATTTGAGAGATAACAACTGTAGAATACTTGTGGACTACTTCAGAGAACTGCCAAAATACATCAAGTATGTCAAGATTTGGTAACCGGAACAGCCCTCTCTCTAGAATTATTTTTGCTAGCTGTGTTAGCTATGAACTTTGATACTTTGTAGTTCTTGGGACACCTCAAAGCGCAAAAGCATAAAATGTGATAAGATGTATTCTGCCTTATTATGACTTATACTCTTTAGAACTATTTTTCCAACAAAAGAGTAAAGGACAGCCAATTGTTAAGGTATGTATCTTGTCCAAAGATGGGTGACAAACATGGCTTTCAGAACAGCATTAATGTGAAAATCAAAGGACTGCAGCAAGAATGTAAAGCCATTGTTTTTAATTTGAGAGATAGACCATTATCTGGAATGAGAGGATGACCCTTTAGTACCAATTAGATGAGGGGGCATGAAACAAAAGCCTTATAGGGAAAATTATAGTAAACAGGTATTTAAAAAACTGTCTTTCCTTGTCATAATCCAAACAATTCATGAGTAAAAGATATGCACTGAGAAGAAATGCATAAGACAAATGCATAAAACTTAGACGGAGTACCCTCTACTTTGACAACACGTAGGTTGAGGCCCTGTTCTTTCACTCCCTTTTAGAAGAATTGGGGCATCAGTTCACAATAACCACAGTGAAGGTATTTTGTCATAAAGAATCACATATCCCAGAAAATCTACCTTCTACTAGTTTTTGGGAACTTTTGCTGGACCACCTAGGTGCAAATTTAATGAATGAATAACATTTCCCTTTAGAAGTTTCTTTCTCCTTTCTGCTCTTTCATTCCAGTCACCTTTCTCACAAAAAAAATCCAAATCTATGGACCTCATTTCATGTCCTGATGTACAGGAGATTTATAAATGAAATTTTGAAGCTATATGAGCTAAGCCCAAATATGGCTTCCAGACTGAAAAGAACTCATCCTTATTTTTTGTATGAAGAATAACCACTTGCAAAACTGGTGGTCACCCCTCTAATTCTTTTACTTTTCAGTCACTTTCTTTTGCCCATCAGTGATTGCAGAACTGCCCACATGTAAATCCTGCACTCCCGTATTGCCTTGGGGTAGACAACATCAGCATCTTTTCATTCATTCTTTTTAAACGCTACAGAAGGAACCCTTAGCTTTCTACACTTCAGAATCTAACAGATGACTTTATATTATGCATACCATTTCAGGTTTGTCTTTCACTTCCCACTTTACTTTATTGACGATTGCCATAGTAGAAGGGAAGACAGTTAAGCGCTCCTCCGTACAGTAGCCAACAGCCCCATAATGATTATTGTTATTGTATAAGGGCAGCCCATTGCTAGTTAGAGGAGGCAGCCTTATTGCATTGTTACTTATTGAAATAGAGGCATACAAATGGATTTTCAGGTATCGTGATTTTCTTATTTGTTATGAATATGTCGTTTGAACTCTGCATAAACTGCATTTTACTTCTTGCCTAGCTCAGATATACTTTTTTTGTTTGTTTTTTTTTTTTTTTTCGTTTTGCAGTTAAGTGAAGCAGTGATGCCTAGTTTTTAAATATGACCTCAGGGCAACCAAACAGAAGTGTCAGCATACAGAAGACTAGGGAATATGGTTGTCAGCACTGCCATAAACATTTATGAAACAGATGTAGATAGATATTAAGAAGACTAGTGCTGTCATATAAACTGTTAATTATATACAGAATACTGGAATGGAATATCACATGACTATGCAAAGCATAAAGCATAAAGCAGGTACAGTTAGTTCAACTAGGTCAGCTCATAATGTTTTGTGCTGAAATGCTCACATGCTCATAT
Organism: Protopterus annectens; assembly: GCF_019279795.1. NCBI lineage: Eukaryota > Metazoa > Chordata > Ceratodontiformes > Protopteridae > Protopterus > Protopterus annectens. Next base: position 1,254,377,281 of record NC_056732.1, on the reverse strand, counting down.
GCAGTGCAAACACTATAAAAGCAACAAAGACCATTTCCAGTTCTATACAGTTAAAAGAGAAGTAAGTAAGAGCAATTAGTCTTTACAGATATCTGAAGCTTCTTAGTGAAAAAAAATGTTTTTTCTCTTTACTGTGCAAGGAAAGGTTGCTTGCCAAATTGAAGAGTTATGTTAGTTTGGCAAGTGAATACATTTGTAGAAATGCCAAGGAAGCAATGAAACAGAGACAGAGGATATTATATTAGTAGCTGTGGAGGGGGTTGTCTTCAATAGGAACTATAGAAGGGAAGAGGCACAAGAAACATATTGTGATGGCCATCTTATCCCTGGATTTAGAAAAATACTTCTTCATAGACAGGGTTGTGGACCAATGGATGGGACTTCTAAATTGTGTGGTGGATATGGAATCTATGGAGGTATTTAGCAGGACATGGAATGGGAGAAGAAAGGGTGATTGCAAAGGATTGAAACAGTAGACTGGTAAATGCATTTAAAAAGGCAAACTAAATTATCTAATTGTCTGCTCTTTCCATCAGACAAATGTAGTATAAGCTATGGAAATAGAAGGTTCCATACTACGCTCCTAGTCCTCAAAGCTATACTGGAAGTTACCATCCATTCATTTCTCTATTCGAAGCTGAGCTGCCTGTAACATGTATTGTCATCTTTATGAACCTTCTGTGTGTTGAATCGCAGAATTATTTAAATGATGTAAGAATCAGTCGCACACTTGGGGTTCCAAGATGGCTGCACTCTGAAAAGCTGGTTGATTAGAGCTCTCTCAGGGTTAAAAGTAAAAAATAAGTTTAAAAAGTAACTTGGATAAAATCCAGTTACTGGTTCATTACTATACTGCCTGGATTTTGGCATAGAAAAAAGGAGAAAGGAGGAAATCAGCTAGAAAATGAGAAGAGAAAACTCAGGTGGTTGAAGAGTCTAGTAGCTGTTCAGCAAAAAAAAAAAAAAAAAAGCAGTTCAGGTTGCAGATTTGGCACATGAATTTGCTTCTGGTAAACAAATATAATTCAAATGCATTCTTCAAAATGGTTTAAAATAAGTGGGAAACTGGAGGGATATATAAAGTCAAACAAGAAAAGGCAGGAAACAATAGAAGAAGCTTTACGTAGCAATTCAGATGAGCTGATAAAACTGCAGAAATCAGAGGGTGAAATGAAAAAAAATGTTCTGAATATAAGGCTTCTCAAGAAGAACTATTTCAAAAGGTAACAGAGTTAAAAAACAGAGCATGTAGAGAAAACCTGATATGTTCCACTGTATCATAGAAAATGGAAGGACTAGACTGCAGCTGGCCTGGATTTCAACAGCATGATTTATTTAAAATGGCACAACATGTGTACGCTCCAGATTTCCCCATGAGAAAGAAAGAAAGCAATGCCTGTAGTAGTAAATATGTAGTAAAATCATAATCTCCTGACAAAAGTTTGGCAGAAGGGAAATTTATTAACAATTGGGGACACCAGAAACTTTGAGGAAAAGTGATTATGCACTTTACACCAGACAAGAAGAGAAGTGAGTTTATCCTGGCAATCAGGGCATGTTGAATGGCAGATGTGAGATTTGCTATATCCAGCTGTTTTAGAATATTTTTTCCTCTAGTAGTTCAAATACATTTTTGGATGCTGAACAGGCAAAGGAGTTACTTAGCAAAGATTGTGCCAACAAGCTATATAAGACTCTGCTTCTTATTCTTCTGGTAAAAGCAAAGCCCATAGAAAGAACTTACCAGATAGCTGTTAGGCTAATGGTATGCTGGAAGAGAACTTTGCTTCTCCTCCTCCTTCATGGAAAACAGTTATCATCACTCATATGTAAGCTGGGAAAAAGACCATACCCTACCAACATTATATTGTCTCATTTAATTTCTAAACCATGATTATAAATTGTTTAGGGCATTCATGCAAACAGATTGTCCCAAAACCTTCCTAATCAAATTCATCTAGATCAGGCAGGGTTTATAGAGGGAAGGACAACCAGAGTTAATATGATCAAAATATTGCTGTTGCTACTGCATTATGATAAAACAGCTTATCAGCCATTACTTTTGGTAAGCCTCAATGTTGAGAAGTCTTTTTATCAAGTTAGGTGGTCATTCCTATGGATTGTTTTTAAAACATTTGGTTGGTTTCCCAGAGAGATTGATTTGTTCTCACCTAACTATAAAATGGCTCTCAATCAAGACTAATGATTATTGCATACCTATTCACCCCCATAACCATATGGAGAGGTACAAGACAGAGATGTCCTCTCATCTCCTTATTACTTGCTATAGATTTAGAGCCCCTGGATAAAAAAATGAGAATTTCTGAGATGTGTGTACAGAGTAGGGTGTACTTTCTATAAAGTATCACTCTTTGTGGATGATCAATAGTATACCTCACTAAACTGGAGATAGAGCTTCCTGTTTTTATTTAAGTATTTGGAGAGCTTTAGATATTTCACAAACCTGGACCCCCCCAAAAAAAAAAAACCCTCACAAAAAGTGCTTTAAAAGCTGGAAAGATGCAAACTGGAGCCACTCGGTATTGTTTCAAGATTTTATTACAACCATAGATTAAGCACTTTCATCAGATTATAACAAAGACTTCTTCAGAATCTGATAACACTAGAAAAAATACACTATTTAAAACCCAATTAAACATCACATGCTTGTTCCCCAGCCACTAAAAACAATAACCAACATCACACCACCTCAAAATAGTACACCTTTTTAACTTTTAAGGAGGTAGGTACACCTTTTCTGAATAATACAAAGTCCTAAAAAATGCTTCTTCATAGGTTCATAGGTGTGTCCTAGGTTAATGGCCCTAGGGCCTTTACAAGCCTAGCCCAGAAAAGTGCCCTGGCATTGTGCCACCCATCATTAGTTCCCAGTGCCTCTATCAAGTAGAGCCACTGGAGTGATCCCCAGGGTGAACTTTCTATTACCCATCCACTCATCAAGATTTCTCTTGAAGAGAGCTAGTGAGGTGCTTTGCTTGACATGTATGGGAAGTCTATTCCAGAGCATTGGCAGTCTCTCGGTTATGGGCCTGTCCCTCCAGCATGTTCTGTTAATTATGGTAATGATCTGGACTGTGTGGTGCAGAGGGATTGGGATTTCTTTAGATGAAGCATTTCTAACAGAGCTGGGTCAGACATGGCTTTGTAAGTCAAGCAGAGATCGTCTCTTAGTAGATGATATGAGACAGAGAATAGCTGGAGTTTTTTAGTCTATCCATGTAGAGCATGTGTTTAAGGCCTAGGATCCTCTTCGTGAGGTACTTTTTTGGCCTTTCCAGCTGTTGCAGGTGTCTAGTAAGGTATATGCCAAATGAGGCATTATAATCTATGATTGGTCTAATGAGGGAAGAGTAGAGAAAAATGATGACTTCTTTCTTCCTGGATGCAAAACCCTTTGTAATGAGATGTGCCTCATAGAAGGACTTCCTGACCCCAGTGGTAATGTGGTGGTCGAAGGAGAGGTTGCTGTCAAATTTTGTCCCCAGATATCTTACAACACCACTGATGTGGTAATTAGTGGGAACTGAGTTTTTCCCAAAGGGGATGACAATGCATTTTTGGTATTAAGCTTAAGGTTATGGTTTCGACACAAGTCATTGGTCTCATTAAGGCCTTTCTGTAGGATGTCTTCATCATTTAGGGAGTTAATAATGGCTCCCAGCTTGCAGTCTTCTATGAATTTGGTCAGCCAGTGTCCCTCTGTGTTGGCCTGGACATCTGAGAAGTAGATGCCAAACAGGAGAGGATCTGGGACCGATCCCTGTGGGACTCCACTTGTGACTGGTTGGCAGTCCGACTTGGAGTCCACTACTTTCACACTGCATGTTCTATCTTTGAGACAATTTGAAACCCACCTAACTATATAGTGGTTGATGCCTAGTTTGGTGAGTTTATCAATAATTCCTGCGTGAGGAATGGTATCAAAGGACTTGACCAGATTGAGGTAGGTTGTATGAATTGCCTTACCTTCATCCACTGCTCTGCTGACTGACTCAAAGAAGTCAACTAGGTTGAGCAGGCATGATCCACTTTTCACAAAACCAAATTGCATGGGATCTAGAGTTTGGAGATTCCCTATATCCTTGTTGATTAGGTCCATGATGATGTGCTCCATAGCTTTACATATTAGAGTCATCAGGCTAATGGGGTGATAATCTACAGGGTCTGTAGTCACTCCTCCTTTATGGAGAGGAATGACTGTAGCAGTGCGCCATTCAGTAGGGGCAAAGCCTGAGGTGAGGCTGTGAGTGAATAGAGCACACAGATGTGGTGTCAGTTCATTTTGTAATTCATGTAGAACACAGCCAGGGATATTGTTGGGTCCTATGGAAGCTGTATTCTTGACCTTAGACAATGCAGCTTTAACCTGTGCTGCAGTAATGCAGGGCACCTGGCATTCTTCCGGGGGGAGAGGGGTAACATGGGCACTGAATCTGTCAGCCAATATGTTGGCAATATCTGTTGGTTCAGTATAGGAGGTACCATTGTGCAGTAACTCAGAGCAAATCTGGGTATTGCCATGTAGATTCTTGATATAACTAAAGAAGGCTTTGTGGTTGTTTTTAGTGTCTGCCACAATTCTGCCTTCATAGCTGGCTTTGGAGGTTTTGATGAGGGATCTCAACTTTTTGTTGAGGCTAATCAGGGAATTTTTCCTGTCTTGGGACTTCACCTTTTTCTGCATCAGTTTCTTCCTTTTGTTGAAGAGTTTATTAATGGCAGGGGACCACTAGACTGGCTTCCTTTTTTGGTGGAGAGCGTCTTGGTTCTGTTGGGTATGGCTAGTTCCATGCATTTATGTATGTGTTCATACAGTGCATTGGTGTATGATTCAGCAGAAATACATCTATTTCCCACTGGCATGGGTGCCATGACGTTAGCTACCTCTGTTTTTAGGAGTCCAAAGTCAGCTTTGGAGAAGTTTTTCATGGTAGGTACCTTTGTGAGGGGTGTGGGTGAGATGTGGATTTCCATGGTGATTAGTTTGTGGTCGGATCTAACCAGGGAGGAATTGACTACTGGTGTAGAGCAAAGGTTGCCCATGCTAGTAATAACCAGTTCAAAGATGTTGCTTCTTCTAGTGGGGGTAAGAATTAGCTGGTCCAATGCATTGGAATTGATGAATTACAGGAAGTGTTTGGCCAGTGCATTGGTGCTTGAGTAGTTTTCCTAGTTGATGGAGGGGTAGTTGAAGTCTCCTAGTAGGAGAGTGTTGGGTTGGACCTTGATAGATTCTAGGGTGCTTAGTAACATGGAGTGAGAGTCTAGGGACATGGTTGGGGACCTATAGCAGGCTATGACCTGGATCACAGTCTTACCCAATGTTAGTTGTACCTGAAGTATCTCAGATGCATTATGCTGGGCTACTTGTCTGGAGGTGTGCATATCCTTTATGAATATGGAGACACCACTGCCTTTGGAGCTTTGGTCCATGTTTTGGGGCTGAAAGGTATGGAATGAGTTATAGCCTGGTAGTGCATGGGGTGCTTTCTGCTGCTTTAAAACAGGTCTTCTTTACAGCACAAATGTCGATGTTCTCCATTTTGAGGAGTGCTTCGAGCGAGTGCATCTTGAGATTTAGACTTCTAGCGTTACGCAGCATGACCCTCAGATTGTATTTATTTATAGCTGTTATGGTGGTAATTTGGTCTTTAGAACTCTACCTAAAAAAGGCACCATAGGGGTGGCAAGAGCCTTAGCCAGTACCCGGAAACCCAGAGGTGACAGATGCAGGCCATCTCTGGCAAAGCATCGAGGTCTGTCAATCATGTCATCCCAAGCAGACAGATACTGGATCCCATTAGAATGACACCAGAAACTTAGCCAATTGTTGAAGTCAATCATTTTCTGTTTGTACTGCAGTGTCATTCTGAGTGATGGTAGGATACTGTTCAAGGCCAGTGTCATACCTGCCTGGGCCACATAATCTGAGAGCTCCACCATGTGTCTTTTCATGTAGTCCAGGGAGATGCATCTCAGGTCATTCACACCCACATGGACAATGACAGTCATACTTGTACTTGTTGTGGAGTGACCTGAGCGCGTGTTTTATGTGTCAGATTCTGGCACCTGATAGACAGCTGACTGTTACCTTCTCCTTGTTCAACCTAGTGAGTAGGACATCTGTATGCCTCACTATTGAGTCACCTATGATTAATGTATTGGGCAAGGTGTTTAGCCTTAGGGGCTTAGGTTGAAGGACACATTGTGGAGGTGAGCTATGTGTCCTGTGGTTTATGCTGTGTTGTGTTGGTTGAGTGCATTTCTGTCTTGGAAGTCTCTGCTGTTTGGGTAAATTTCTATTGAGTGCCTCTGTGAAGGTGGGTGTGTGGTTTGTGTTTTAATGTGAGAGCTGTGATAGTGGATGTTCTGGATGGCTATGTGTTCCATGTGGTGTGGTATAGGTGTTGACCTTCTGCTCTTGACCAGCAAGTCCGGTCTTGACAGGAGAGTGCATAGCTTCCAATTTGGTGATGTAAGTGCATCTCTCACAAGTCTGGGTGTTGGGAGGTAAAAGTAGAGAGTTGTGTGTGTACATGAGGCAGTTGCTACACTGCCTCAGAATGCCCAAGTGAACCAGATTAATAAGAGAAAGCACAGGAAACTGCCTTTAATCATGCCAGGAGGGGTGGTCATAACTACTGAGTACTGGAGCTATTTCCATGAAGAACGACTAGTGCTGATGGCTCTTAGGTGTCCTATAATAATTGGTACAAAAATCTGTTGAAGTGCAAAGTGATTAGGTTATTTGAAGTGCAAGACAGAAATAACTAGCAAGATCTAAGGGGAAGAAATGAAGAGCAGACTTTCTGGCACTAGTAACAGTTTACCTCAGCTCAGTAAACCAGGGGGTACTAAAGAATTCAGACTGATCTGCCAGCATTTCTGAACAACTGTCAACAGTGATGTGAAAGAAAGTGGGGAGATTCTCAACAGAAATTGGAATATTTTCTCATGTTTTGAGGATGCTAAGGTCATAACTCAGAAAAGTCCTCAAGTGGTTTAGGGGGGGACTTTTAAGCAATACTTTGAAAATGTACGGTCTAATGCAACAACTTCCATTAAGAAAAAGTGAATAATCTAAAAGTGTGGGTTTTGTACTCAATGTCATTACATCTACGAAGGTGACACTGTATTAATCAACAACAAAAAAAAACCTGGTCTACCTTTCACTGTACATGTAACACAGTGGTGTGATATACCTTGCAAAGTGTCTACAGTGTGAAGGATTTTATGTGGGGAAGACCCAAAGACACATAAGAGAGTGGATTTATGAGCATGATATTAAAATCAAAAAGAAGAGCAATGCCCTCTTTAGACACTGTTCAGAATTTCCAAACCATGAGTTTCATTTCTTTGGTTTGAACATTGTACAAAAGAACCTGGGGGGGGGTCATTGGGAAGATTTTATACATCTGAGATAGTTGTGCTGGCATATTAGACTGAGTACCACCCAATTTAAATGACAGCTTCTCTATTCAGAGTGTATTAAAACTGCAATCACACTGTTTAAAAGTATAAATGTGTGATCATTGTGTTTGCTGTTTTTTTTTTATTTTAGAAACATTTTTTACAACTTTGTATTATTCAGAAAATGTGTACCTCCTTAAAAGTTAAAAAGGAGTAGTATTTTGAGATGGTGTGCTGTTGATTATTGTTTTTTTATTGGCTGGGGGAACAAGCAAGTGATGTCTAAGTGGGTTTTAAATAGTGCATGTTTGCTAGTTGTATCTGATAGTGAAGAAGTCTTTGTTATAATCTGACAGAAAGTGTTTAATCTGCGGTTGTAATAAAATCTTGGAACACCACCGAGTGGCTCTGGTTTGCATCTTTCCAGCTTTGAAGCACTTTTTGTGAGCTTTAGATATTTATCTGGCTACAAGGTTACTTTCAATAAATTGAAAAAGACATGTATAAATGTTAACTCTCCAGAATCACTTAAAAGAATCTTTGTATTTCTGAAGTGGAAGACTGAGGTGACATGCTTGGGCCTTAAACGCAGACCCAAACTGGAGGAGATGTTGCAGGCCACTTTACAGATGTGATGATAAAAAGAAAAGCACACTTACAGAGATGGAATTTTCTTTGTGTAGACATGATTCAAAGCATCCAGACTGTCACTAGGTATGCACTATATCCCTCACAAATCCTTCCACTTACCTTCCCTAATGCATACTGGAGTAAATTGAGTTCCTACATACAGGATTTCAGTTGGCCAAATAAGAACCCCAAAATCAGTTAAGAACACCTTACCTTACCAGTCACCATGGGCCTGCCTGATATGGACCTCTACTCTCTAACAGCTGGAGCTAAAACATTTGTAGCTCTACTGAACCCCGATAACCAAGCCATTTGGATTATTTTTTTTTAAAAATGAGCATGTATAATCCGTTCCTCATTCTAGAATTGTCTGATTATTGTAAGGTCTACAAACAATAAGCCAGAAAGCTCCTTGTGAAATGCTCAAATGGTGACTTTTATAATTTAACAAATGTTGAAAAGCAGGCAGTGCAGGAAATATGTTCCAACAATAGTATTACGATCATGAAAGCTGATAAGGAAAGCAATTGTAATAATGGATGTATAATGGTGGTGCGAATATGCTTTATACACAAGCTGGGTAATGTGATGGGAGAATGTTCCAGTTTGCAGTTTGGAAGCTGTAACATCTACTTATGGTATAGATGGGCCTATATTAGTTCACCAAAATCGCACTGCAATGAACACCTAATCATCTACCCTCATTCAGCAAATTCGCCAAATTTACTGACGGCAAGCAAATACTTGCCCTACAGCACAATGGACCGACAGCTAAACAATTTGATCTCACCCAACTGGGGGGTCTTTGGAACCCTGATATGGGGGGGCTGCACCCCCCACCCCATCACTATATATATCAACTCCGAGATTGCACTACAGTGGAGAAAAGGGCAAAGTTGTGCTGTAGGGCAAGTATTTGCTTGTCCTCAGTAAATTCTTTGAATTGTAAAAATTCCTCATAGGGTATGATAGGGTCTGAGTTTATCATTATTTGTTTTGTAAATAAAAATTGAATAAGTCACTGAATTGTCTTTTGTACCTAATAGAGTTAAAACTACCACTCAGGAGCCAAAAGCTCAAACCTCGCTTTCACCCTGGCTTTTCTAACATTATTAGGCTGCTCAGATTGTCCATGGTCAAGTTTCCTCTTCAAGCAAAATCTGAGGGAAAGCCATCCAGACTGCTGGATCCCCTGCTCCATTTCGTCCTTTCTACATCTCTGAATCATTTTCCCTCACCAACACCGTCTCCTCTCGCGCACCTCAACACTCGATGCACTTCCTGGGTTTCCTGGGTTTCTCAGCCTGATACAGTCAGCCAATAATGCAGGCCAATGATTGGCTGACTGGGGTCAAAAGCCCCACAAGTTGAGTGAGCTGTCCGCATAAGCTTCCTGAGCTCACCCCACTTCATTAGTCTTTGCTCCATTGCTTTGCCACCACTCCCAGCAGGTGTGATTCCATCCCAAAGTTACTGCCTAGCCAACAAAGTAACCAAAAAAAACGGAAGGATGCAGAATAAACCGTAGCAGACAAATATAGCACCCACAGACCGCTGCTAGGCCAGGCACACACACACAAATACCTTAAGCGAACAGTTCCACTAAAAATAGCGCTGAATCAAATCACCATACGTTTTAGTGGGTCTGCAACTTCATCAGATTACACTAATACATTCAATTAACTTTAGCACATATACTCATCCAACTTTTAAAAAGCAATAGCCAATAAAAACAATCATTGTACATTGAATAAATTAATAAATTAACAAACATAAATAAATTTCAAGAGTTGTGTGTTGCTCTATTGTAAATAGGAAACTTGTTAAGTACAGAAAAAAAGTTACTCAATGCATTTTATGTTATTACTCCCTGGTGTTTTACAATTGAATTACTTTTATTTCTATTTTTACTAGAAAATTTTAAATATTTATTAACAGTGTAAACTGGGTGCATGTCTTAACATACATACATTTTTTCTGTACTTAACAAGTTTCCTATTTACAATAGAGCAACACGAATACAACTTGAATTTTATGTTTGCATTCAATTTATTAATTTATTCAATGTACAATGATTGTTTTATTGGCTGTTTTAACAAAGTTGATGAGTATATCACTTAAAGTTAAAAGTTAATTGAATGTATTAGTGTAATCTGGATGAAGTTGTGGACGTAAAACGATGGGTGATTTGATTCTCAGCGTACAAGTATTTTTCTCGAAAGTGAACTGTTTGGCAATAAATTTGTTGTGCCTACCTAGCAGTGGTTCAGGGTGCGCTTTGTTTCTGCAACTTACAGATACCACTGGATCCCATTAGAATGACACCAATTCGTGAAACTTGTAGCCAATTGTTTGAGAGTCAATCATTTTCTGTTTGTACTGCAGTGTCATTCTGGAGTGATGGTAGATACTGCTCAAGGCTAGTGTCACGCATACCTGCCTCAGCCACATAATCCAAGAGCTCCACCATGTGATAACTTTTCATGTAGTCCAGGGGAGATGCATCTCAGGTCATTCACACCCATGGATAGCCATGACAGGTCATACTTGTACTTGTTGTGGAGTGACCTGAGCACGCAGTGTGCTAAGTGTGCAGCGGATTCTGGCACCTCATAGATAGCTGACTGTTACCTTCTCCTTGTTCAACCTAGTGAGTAGGACATCTGTATGCCTCACTATTGAGTCACCTATGATTAATGTACTGGGCAAGGTGTTTGGCCTTAGGGGCTTAGGTTGAAGAGGCACATTGTGGAGGTGAGCTATGTGTCCTGTGGTTTATGCTGTGTTGTGTTGAGGTGGAGGTGCATTTCTGTCTTGGAGTCTCTGCTGTTTGGGTAAGGAGAATTTCTATTGGATAGGTGCCTCTGTGAAGGTGGGTGGGTGTTACATGGTTTTGTGTGTGTTTTTTATGTGAGAGCTGTGATAGTGGGTGTTCTGGATGGCTATGTGTTGCATGTGGTGTGGTGTAGGTGTTGACCGTCTGCTCTTGACCAGCGAGTCTGGTCTTGGCTGGAGAGTGCATGGCTTCCAATTTGGTGATATAAGTGCATCTCTCACAAGTCTGAGTGTTGGGAGGTAAGAGGAGAGAGTTGTGTGTGTACATGAGGCAGTTACTACACTGCCTCAGAATGCCCAAGTGAGCCAGATTAATAAGAGAAAGCACAGGAAACTGCCTTTAATCATGCCAGGAGGGGTGGTCATAACTACTAAGTACTGGAGCTATTTCCATGAAGAACGACTAGTGCTGATGGCTCTTAGGTGTACTATAATAATTGGTACAAAAACCTGTTGAAGTGCAAATTGATTAGGTTATTTGAAGTGCAAGAGAGAAAGAACTAGCAAGATCTAAGGGAAAAAATGAAGAGCAGACTTTCTGGCACTAGTAACAGTTTACCTCAGCTCAGTAAATCAGGGGGTACTAAAGAATTCAGACTGATCTGCCAGCAGTTCTGAACAACTGTCAACAGTGATGTGAAAGAAAGTGGGGATATTCTCAACAGAAATTGGAATATTTTCTCATGTTTTGAGGATGCTAAGGTCATAACTCAGAAAAGTCCTCAAGTGATTTACAGGAAGGGGAGGACTTTTAAGCAATACTTTGAAAATGTACGGTCTAACGCAACAACTTCCATTAAGAAAAAGTGGATAATCTAAAAGTGTGGGTTTTGTACTCAATGTCATTACATCTACAAAGGTGACACTGTATTAGTCAACAACAAAAAAAACCTGGTCTACCTTTCAGTGCACATGTAACACAGTGGTGTGATATACCTTGAAAAGTGTCTACAGTGTGAAGAATTTTATGTGGGGAAGACCCAAAGACACTTAAGAGAGTGGATTTATGAGCATGATATTAAAATCAAAAAGAAGAGCAATGCCCTCTTTAGACACTGTTCAGAATTTCTGAACCATGAATTTCATTTATTTGGTTTGGACATTGTACAAAAGAACCTGGGTGGGGTCATTGGGAAGATTTTATACATCTGAGATAGTTGTGCTGGCATATTAGACTGAGTACCACCCAATTTAAATGACAGCTTCTCTATTCAGAGTGTATTAAAATTGCAATCACACTATGTTTAAAAGTATAAATGTGTGACCGTTGTGTTTGCTGTTTTTTTTTTTTTATTTTAGAAACATTTTTTAGAACTTTGTGTTATTCAGAAAAGGTGTACCTCCTTAAAAGTTAAAAAGGAGTAGTATTTTAAGGTGGTGTGCTGTTGTTTTTTGTTTTTTATTGGCTGGGGGAACAAGCAAGTGATGTCTAAGTGGGTTTTAAATAGTGCATGTTTGCTAGATTTATCAGATTGTGAAGCCTTTGTTATAATCTGATGGAAAGTGCTTAATCTGTGGTTGTAATAAAGTCTTGGAACACCACCGAGTGGCTCTGGTTTGCATCTTTCCAGCTTTGAAGCACTTTTTGTGAGCTTTAGATATTTATCTGGCCACAAGGTTACTTTCAATAAATTGAAAAAGACATTTAAAAATGTTAACTCTCCAGAATCACTTAAAAGAATCTTTGTATTTCTGAAGTGGAAGAATGAGGTGACATGCCTGGGCCTTAAACGTAGACCAACACTGGAGGAGATGTTGCAGGCCACTTTACAGATGTGATGATAAAAAGAAAGGCACACTTACAGAGATGGAATTTTCTTTGTGTAGACATGATTCAAAGCATCCAGACTGTCACTGGGTATGCACTATATGCCTCACAAATCCTTTCACTTACCTTCCCTAATGCATACTGGAGTAAATTGAGATCCTACATACAGGATTTCAGTTGGCCAAATAAGAACCCCAAAATCAGTTGAGAACACCTTACCTTACCAGTTTCCATGGGCCTGCCTTATATGGACCTCTGCTCTCTAGCAGCTGGAGCTAAAACATTTGTAGCTCTACTGAACCCTGATAACCAAGCCATTTGGATTATTTTTTAAAAAATGAGCATGTATAATCCATTCCTCATTCTAGAATTGTCTGATTATCTTAAGGTCTACAAACAATAAGCCAGAAAGCTCCTTGTGAAATGCTCAAATGGTGACTTTTATAATTTAACAAATGTTGAAAAGCAGGCAGTGCAGGAAATATGTTCCAACAATAGTATTAAGATCATGAAAGCTGATAAGGAAAGCAATTGTAATAATGGATGTATAATGGTGGTGCTAATATGCTTTATAAACAAGCTGGGTAATGTGAGGGGAGAATGTTCCAGTTTGCACTTTGGAAGCTGTAACATCTATTTATGATATAGATGGCCCTATATTAGTTTGCCAAAATCGCGCTGCAGTGAACACCTAATTATCTATGCTCATTCAGCAAAACTTTTTTCAGCGATTCGTTAAATTTACTGAGGGCAAGCAAATACTTGCCCTACAGAACAACAGACCGACAGCTAAACAAATTGAACTCACCCAACTGGGGGGTCTTGGCCCCCCCCGATGTGGGGGGCTGTACCCCCCACCCCATCAATATATATACCAACTCCGAGATCACACTACAGTGGAGAAAAGGCAAAGTTGTGCTGTAGGGCAAGTATTTCCTTGCCCTCAGTAAATTCATTGAATTGCTGAAATGAATTTCACTCTATGAGGGTCAATGATTAGGTGTCGCTGCAATGTAATTTCGGCAAACTAATATAGACCTGTATAGATATATTTGGAGAACTGCTTGACTAGAGGGAATATGTTCTGCAGGTCTTATTGTATACATGCAGTGTTTTTAGACTAAATGATATGGACATTTTTAACATATTTTTAAATAGGAGGGTTTTAAAACACTGATCAGCTGATTAATCGTGATTTTTTTTTATTTAAACATTATGTTACTTTTCACATGTCACAGTCTAAAGAAGCTTCTGTCAGGGACAAAAATGCATTCTGTGATTTCTATGTTATGAATTGTGCAATATAAATAGTTGTATTTTTATTACCTTGTGGATTTTATTACTTTGTCGATTTTCTTGTCTTTAGGATTTTTATACATATGTGGATATATATTGGGAAATGTTTTACATGGTTTGAGTTGTCTTTGATTGTGTGTTCATTAGAAGGACATAAGAAGGATCACAAACAAGAATTAAGGTGGGAGTGTTCATCTCTGGCAAGCTGGCTTTGAACAGGGACCAAGCAGGGGTGTCCTCTTTCCCCTTTATTGTTTGCTTTATATATGCAGCCACTTGCAAAAAAAAAATATAGGACATTTAAGACAATAACTGATATGACAACCAGGAGAAGTGAGCTTTATTTGTAGATGAAAATATACTGTAGTTGCTAAATCCAGAAAAGTATATTTTAGTGCTGTGGAGCATTTTCATGCAGTTTCAAGTCTTTTTAGGATATAAAATAAATGAAGATAAAACAAAGATTATACCAGTAAACTATGTACCAACATATGAACTGGTTCAGCAATGAGCATGGGAATATGATAACATGAAGCATTTAGGTGGGTGGATTAATAAGGATTATTTTACAACAGCTAAGGCTATGTGGGAAGAGGCTAAACAAAGGATAATACAAAACTGTGAAGTTGAAATCACTTGATTAGGGATATGGATAGTATGATACAAACAGTGAAAATTTTTCTAGTCCCTTTAGTTTTATATGCAAGTCAGGCATATTTTTATCAACTAGAAGCACTGTGGACCATAATTAATAAAGGGTTGAAAGAATTTATTTGGAAATGGAAGAAGACAAGAGCTAAGTGGGATAACTTGTTTCTCCTCAAAAGAACAAGGTGGTTTCAGACTATCTGATTTGAAGGTGTACTTTAATTCATGGTTAAGGCTCATATACATAACACAAACAGATGGTTACAAATCGAAGTGGAAAAGCATTATGATGAAATGGGGTTCAAGAAATAAGGAAAGAATAGGATTTTGGGTGTTGGTCCGTAAGGAATATAACAACAACCATACAGAATATTATATTTATAAAGTAGCAAAAAGTATTCTAAGAACCAAGCCAGCATGAGAATGGAGAATGGAGGTTTTGCCACTAGGAATGCATGTAAGTACTGGCATAGAAAATAGGTACAAGGTGGGTAGAATTTATTGGGCAAAATTAGCAAAGAATCAAGGTATTGGGTAAAAATGACTATTGAGGGAAATTAATAGAGTGGCATGGGGCCAAATGGAAGTTTGGATTGCAGGTTAGAGACTGCCTTCCCTACTCTGGTCACAACGCACAGGTAAAGAGAGATGGGGATATGGGAGTGCTAAGTTAAAAAAAAACAAAATCCCTGGCTAAGTTTTTCATAGAATGAAGAACAGAACTTGCTGTTAAAAAGAGATAATTACTACACCATATAAAATATTGTATGACAACTATGAGCATCAGTCAGAAGATGTTAGAAAAGACTGGGAAGAGAAAGTGGAATGGCAATATACAAAGGAACAGTAAGAAGATGCATCCCACATATGCAAGAAGGTCCAGAAGGGTACTATTATTATTATTAGTAGTAGTAGTAGTATTAGCATTAACAATAATAACAATAATAATAATAATATTATTATTATTATTATTATTGTTATTATTATTATTATTATTATTATTATTATTATTATTATATTATTAGTTGCATGGACGTGCTTGAATAGATATTTATACCCCAAGCACACTTCAGATATTTTTTATCACGTAGATGGCAATTGCTGGAGTGTGATGTGAAAGAGAGAAGTAGTTGGGAACATAGTTTTCTTTGTAATGTAATAAAATGGCAGATTTTAACAATTCCATACATAGTAATTGGTCAGAAATGTAGATGGAGCAAATTATTATAAATAAGGAAATTATTGCTTTGGGCTGAGATAGAGGATCTGATTTGGCTAGGCATAGCAATGGTTTGCTAAGTTTAATGATATTGGCTATCTAAAAAAAACAAGTACTTGAAAATGGAAATTAAAATCAGTACCAACCACAACTGAAGTACTGAATATTGCAAAGGAGATTAAAGAGTTGGAGACAGGATCTTTAGAAAAGGGAAGGAATGGGGCGTGGCCAAGGATGAACACAGGATAGCAGCAGATTTCTTCAGCTCCACCAATTTCATTACATTGACAGGAATTAATTACTTAAAAAATTAATTTTGAAGTAATTTTCTTTCTAAATATGTTTGTTTTATATAGTTCTTGAACTATATCTAAAAAAGAAAGGAAATCTTAATAATATTCCTGTCAGAAATTACTTTGGAAATTTTCCTGTCAGTTTATCAGTCTGAAATGAGTTCCAGTAAGACAAATTCTCAAGACTCCAGCATCAAGAAAGAACTTCAGTCTCTGATAATTATAGTCCAGCAACTTACTGCTAAGATGGATAAAATGGATACTAAAATAGACACTTTCATAGAAAAAACTACAAAACAAATAGACTTGCTACATATGGACCTGCAACAACAGAAGATCCAGATGACAGGCATAGAAGAAGCTGTGAATGACATGGAAAATAGAATACAAGAAGAGGAAATCAACATTGAGTTTCTGCTGAAACAAAATACACATTTACAAACAAAGCTGGATGACCTGGAAAATAGATCTAGGCGCAATAACATTAGGAGTTTTGGACTGCCAGAAAATATTGAAGGTAACAATATTACTTCTTTTTAACAACATGGCTCCCTAAAACTTTAGATTTACCAGAAGCATTCTCTTTTGGTATCGAAGAGCACATAGATCTATAGCTAATACTAACTCTAACAAAAAACTATCCTAGATCAGTTATAGTTAGATTTCTATCATCTTTTGATAAAGAGATGGTTCTTAAATCTGCTTGGGCTAAAGCTCCTGTTAAGATTAATGAAACAACTGTGCATTTTGACAATGACTATTCTTCCATGGTGTTAGCTAAAAGAAAAGTTTTTCTGCCACTAATAAGGGAGCTTAAAAAAGCACAGTTTAAAACATACCTTCTGTTTCCTGCCAAGCTTAAAATCTTCCTTCCTGATGGTCCTAAAAATTTCAATGACTTAGACTCTGCTTTACAGTTTATCAAAAAAATAAGATTTTGGAAAAAATAGAAGAAATGGAATGGGCTAGTCCTTCGTTAAAGAGACTGGCAACTGAAACTTCATGGAAGACTTCAGAGAAGAAGAAGAGACTAAAAAACAAATGATTTGTACTATGTTTTTTCTCTCTCATCATTTTATTTTATTATTAATCTTTTAAATATAGTTCCTGCATTTCCAAGAAGCAACAAATATTTTGAAAAGATTTAATCAAAGTTATTCTCTGTGTGCAAAGAAATGTTTTGTTTCATAACTAGTCAAAATATCTGGAGATTTAATGGCAAGCTGTGATTTAACTTGTTTCTCTTTCTGAAGAGGAAAAATAAGGTCAGTAATTTGATACATTTTTTGCCCTTTAAAAGTTTATATGTTCTTCAAATGCTATTCCTAATTATACTTTCTTGATTACACTGCTTATGCTTGTTTGTAAATAATCTGTCATGCTTTAACTAATAATAATTAGAACTAAATAATAGTAAATAATATGTTTTATTTTAACTCTATTAATATAAACAGTAAGTAACATTCTATGGTATATACTTCTTATAGCTTTCTCTTACATTTTTTTTTTTATTTCTGCCTTACACCCTTTTACTTTTTACTCTCTTTTCTTTATTAATATATAGAAATGCTTTTGATCATATAGACACAGTAAATAATAAGATTTGCATAGGAGTTGAGTTGGGACAAAAATGTTGAGTTTTGTTACTTATTAATAATTTTGGGCTTGATTTCAGTTACATAGAGTCTGTAATAACCTGTAGAATGCATTGTGAAGGTTTTGTCATGTTTAGATGCATTTACACTGCTAAATGAATGTTTGTCACTAGTTTTAATAAGTTTCCGCCAAAATGTTAAGAGAGACAATCTGGGATGTGGGCTGTCTCATGCACAGTGTCCATGAGCTACTTCCAAAGCTTCAACTCTCAGAATTCTCACAGAGAAGCTGAAAGCAGCTAGTCTCACCTTTGACCTAGATATC
>NC_056732.1:1254286741-1254356741 GCF_019279795.1 Protopterus annectens | reverse complement strand
AAGATCATATCATTCTCTATAGGAGATATTATTTTAGCTGGTGACTTTAATTGTATACTACATGAAAGTGATACTACCACTATAGGAAAGAGAAGAATTACATCTAATGCAAAACATTTAAAGGATTTTGCTAATTCTTATCATTTGAATGATATTAATAATCAGATAGATTCAAAATCATTACCATACACCTTTTTTCTAACAGATACAAAACTTATTCAAAAATAGATAGGGTCTTTATTTCTAACCAGATGGTAACAGATTTAATTAATTCCAAAATCATTTCATGTCCTATATCTGATCAGAATTCAATTGTTTTTGAATTCATGATAGAAATACTCATAATGTTCAGATCAAAAAGGATACCAGCATACTTAACTCAACTAAAAGACTATAAAGAATATATACTTTCAGAAGTAAAACATTTTTTAGACATAAATAACACTCCTGAAGTCTCCATTGTTTATGTTTGGGATGCCTTAAAATCATATCTATATGGACAAAGTATCAGATGGTATAATAATAAAAGGAAATCTTGGGATAAGGAATTGTTAGATATTCAAAGTAAATTAGACTCTTATAAACATAATAATAAAGAAAATATTATGGACAAGAAAGTTATTGAAGAAATAAACAAACAAAATGAGAAATACAAAGAAATTTTAACTCATAAAGTTAAAATAACTTTAGAGAAATACAAGTTTTTGTCTTATTCAATAAGCCCCAAATACTTACATAGACTTAAAAATAAAACAAAAGGTTGAATAAACAAAACCATATCAAAGAAATCTTTCTCTAAGGAAAAAGAAGAATGTTTCTAGTATACCAGAAATACTAGATGAATTTAGAAATCACTTTCACAAAATTAACCATAATAATATTAACATGGAACCTAAAGATAAAATAAAGGAGTTTATAACCACAAATATGAATAAAAAGCTTAATAAACAACAGATTAAACTACTGGACAAGGGTATTTCATATACAGAAGTTATTACACAAATAAATAAGCTTAAATCAAACAAAGCACCGGGTAATGATGGTATTATACCAGAGATATATAAAATCCTTTCTAAAATACATATTCATTAATACATAAGGTTTTTATTTTGGCCCAAACTGAGTTAATAACCCCCCCCATCTTGGCAATATACATTTATTTCGCCAATTTTAAAACCTAATAAAGATCCAACTAGATGTTCTTCATATCGGCCCATCTCATTACTTAATGTTGATTATAAAATGTTTATGAATATCTTTGCTGATAGATTGAAGACAATCATTCCCGGCATTATAGATATAGATCAGACAGGCTTCATTGTAAATAGAAATACTTTTGATAATATAAGAAGAACTTTAACATTAATAGATTTTGCAAATAGGAAAAAGAAAGATTTAACACTTATTAGTCTTGATATAAGTTCAGCATTTGATTCAGTAAGTTGGGACTATCTGTTTACCTTAATGAAGTGCACAAACTTCTCAGATGCATTTGTAAATCTAATTGAACATTTATACAAAGGAACGTTGGCTTATATTAAGGTAGGAACATATGTTTCACAAAAAATACCCATTCTTAAAGGTACAAAACAAGGATGTCCACTTTCTCCACTATTATTCACTTTAGTAATGGAGCCTTGGGCTAATTTGATCAGAAACAGTACTGACATAGAGGGTTTTGAAATAGATGAAAATACAACATCCAAAATTCAACTTTTTGCAGATGATGTTCTAATTACTTCAGCAGGATCTAATTCTTCTATACAGTCTCTATTTGATAACATGATGAATTTTAAAAGTATTTCTGGTTTAATATTCAATGAAGAAAAAAACTAAAATACTACCTATATATACACGAAAAAATATTCTCATTAGTGATTTTACTAAATATGTACCCAATTCAGGTCAGATAACTTATTTAGGTATAATACTATCTAAAGATATTAAATCTATTATATATAATAATTATAATACCTGTTTTCTTAATATACAAAATCTTTTTAATACCTGGAATAATATGTTTTTTACTATGGAGGAGAGCCTTACAATTATTAAAATGATAATATTCCCCAAGATTTTATACTTAATACAATCAATAATACTTCCACCTACAAAAATAATTATCAAGAAACTGAAGACACTAATGTTAAATTTCTTATGGGCACCTAATAGACCTAGGATTGCATTAAAGAAACATACTAATAGCTGGTCTCAAGGGGGTATTTCTTTTCCAGACTTTAATTTATATACTATCTCTTCTATTGTAAAAGTTATTACTTTATTAATAGATCAGTCATATGTCACAAAATGGAAAGATTATTGGGAGCTAATTAGTATACACTTCATGAAAATCTCCTTAACACATAAAAATATGATTGTAAATAACTCCATGTTATGGTTACTAAAGGAATTTTGTACTTCACCTATTACACCTAAACATATGGTTTGTTACCCATTAAATATTATTATTAGTTATCGTAACTTTATATTCATGCACCCTAAGTATAGGGAATGGAATTTTATTGTATTTCCTATAATGTATACTCAGGGTATGCTTTTGTCATCTACACCTGAAGGAACTCATTTAGCTATAGATAATGATCTAAAGTACTGGTATCAGTTGATATCTGATAATAAAGTTAAAAATCTAGATTTCTTAAAACAAGAATTTGATCTAAGAGAAACTTGCTGGTTAGAGGTTCAGACCTTTAGACAACATCTCATTAATAAAATAGATTTAATGTCTATAACTGTTAAAGAATCTATTCCAACACTGATTGATTACTTGATATTAAATTTACAACATAAAGTTTCTGATAAAGGTAAACTTTCATACCTACATAAAGTTATCAGACAAGAAACTTTTTACAGTGTAGATTCATACTGGAATTATTTCACTTCTATTAATGGGGACCCACCAAATCAACAAGATAAACAATATATATTGGAATCTGCTTAAAGAACTACGTCTTCCATTGTCTGGAGACTTTATACATGGAAATTTTTACATAGATCTTTTATACACCTTTGATGATGAATAAAATAAATAATAAAGATAATCTATGTAAGAGATGTAATGTAGAAATTAATGCTGACTGGGCTCATATGTTTTATGACTGTATAAAATTGAAAGAATACTGGAAGTCAATTAATGAATTTTTGCAGGCTCTTTTTACAGATAATTTCATTATTTCTAAATCTCTTATATTATTCAACACACCTGTACCTCAAAGTGTTAAAAAGGTTAAGCTTCCCTTGTTATGGACTATTCTAGCAGTGGCTAGGAAAATAATAACTAGAAATTGGATTTCAGATACACCTCCTTCGTTCAATGAATTTAAAAATGTTATGAATATAGTGTGCCATATGGAAATAAACACAATTAGGACTAGAACAAATAGAAAAACATCTTATTTTATTGTATGGGATAATTTACAAAATTTGTTAAAAATTTTTAATTTCAATAGCATGGTATTTTAGTTTAATTAATTGATCTGATTGTAGTGGATGTCTTTGTAAATACTTTAGTTGTTTTGTTGAATATTATAATAATACCTATTTTTAATTACTTGTATAAAATTGTTATGATATTTCTCTTATATGTTAAAACAATAAACCTGTTTTGAAAAAAAAAAAAAGAAATGGGAAGGAATAGCTTATATAGAAATAAGTGTAATTGGCGGGAACAATGCATGCAGAATAATGTCGATAGGAAGGAGTGAAATTTAAGAGAAGGCAGGACTTGAGTAAATGTTTAAGTGAATGATAACTGTTAAAAGGAAAACATATATGCATATTGCAGGAAGCTAACATAAATGTTTACAATGGCATGTTTTCTTTTCTTTTCTTTTCTATAATTGCATGTGTACCTGGTCATTGTTTAAACTGTGTGAATTTATTTTGTATCCAAAAAGCTCTTAAACCTGTCTCTACTGCATATATAAAGTCCCTTCTACTAAAACTACAGCCATGCTCACTCTCTACTGACACCCCCCTTCTTTCGACTAAAACTACAACCCTGCTCACTCTCTACTCTCAACCACCTCTTCTTTCTACTAAAACTACAACCATGCTCACTCTCTACTCTTAACCACCCCCCTTCTTTCTACTAAAACTACAACCCTGCTCACTCTCTACTCTCAACCACTCCTTCTTTCTACTAAAACTGCAACCATGCTCACTCTCTACTGACACCCCCTTCTTTCTACTAAAACTACAACCATGCTCACTCTGTACTGACAAACCCCCCTTCTTAAACTTGCAGCCCATTCTATAGCCTACCCTGTCTCAATCCTAGTAAACAGATGTATCCAAGAATCCACTTTTCCCAATATTTGGATATCTTTCTGTACTATATATCCACACAAAGGAGGTAACTCCGCAGACCTACCAAACTATAGACCTATTGCCATTCTCTGTCCAGTATCCAAAATCCTTGAAAATGCATTCATTCCAGCTTAAGTACGTAATTGATGAAAACCTTTTGACTCCTTCTCAGCATGGCTTCAGGACTAATCTTAGCACTTCCCGTGCCCTCCAATCCGTCACTCACACTGTTGCTGAAGCCAGGGATAAAAAAAAATCTTCTTGTATCTTACTTTTTCCTTGACCTCTCTAAAGTTTTTGCTACTGTCTCCCATTCCAAGCTACTTACTAAACTAACTGAACTTAATCTCTCCCCCTCTACTATTCGCTGGTTCTCGAGCTATCTCTCAGATAGGCTTCAGTCTTTCAGATGGCAATCCTCCTGTTCCCCTTTCCTGCCTATTCAGACTGGAGTCCCTCAAGGCTCAATCCTTGCTCTTCTCCTTTTCAACATCTTCACTAATAATCTACACTCCTCCTGCAACACTTCCTCCCTTATACAATACACTGATGACTCTACTGTTATCTCTTTCTCTGACAACATCTCTAATCTTCTCTCCATCACTCAAAACTCTTTTTCATCTCTGGAAAAATGGATAACAAACCATCAGCTTATACTTAACCCCAAAAAGACTAAACTACTACTATTCCTTCCCAAATCTCAATACCACCATCAGGCCAGCATCAACAGTTCTTCTCTCGATAACACCTTTATCAAACCAGAATCCCACACCAAGCTACTTGGTACTATAATCGATGACCAGCTAAAATTCGATATTCATATACAACACTGTATTAAAAAACTAACCAGAAATTAAGTGTTCCCTATAGAAATAAAAAAATTCCTAGCTCCCAACTCTAAACCCACTCTAGCTCAGACATTTCTCCTTTCATGCCTTTTCTACGGCTCTCCTATCCTTACCCATCTCCAGTCATGCCTACTATCTAAACTAGAACAAACCTGTAACAACATAGTCAGAATCGCCTGTAACCAACCATACAAATCACATCATTATCCTGCCCTGAAATGACTTCATTGGCTTAAATTCCCCCCAGATCCTCCTTTCCCAGCTGCAGCTCACACACCCTCTACTAAATAAAGCCTTAGCTTAGCTCTCTCTTTCATCCATAGTATCCCCTTATATCCCAACTCATTCACTTTGTAGCTCTAACCAGAACCTTCCAGATATCTATAAACAAATACAAATATTGGCAAACCCCTTTACGAAAACTCAGTATCCCTAGCTTGGAATAGGCTTCCTCCCAACATCCGTAGCATAAAAAGTACTAACTGCTTCAAAACTGAAATCAAAAACTACTTCCTGAATTCAAAATCCTGCCTTTGCCATAATCCTCCCTAATTTCCATATTACTTCCACCACTTTTCTACCTTTCAGACTATGTTAATCAAACTCCCTGCATTCTACCATTTGCAACAACTTCAATATATTCAAACCTGAACATCTACTCACTGTATATAGCAACCTGAAAAGCACTCAGTTTCATGTAAAATTCCACATAATTACATAACTATGATGCTACCATATAAAGGATATACTTATACTGACTATTGTGCCTCATATATGTTTATTCTTATTAGTTGTAACCTCAGTTCATCTCTTTACTATGTTTTTGTACTTTTTTCTTTTTTAGCCATATTTTTCTTCACTGATACATTTTCTATGAAATTTGTTTTCTATGCATGCTCCATTTTTTCCATTGTTTATATTATCATTATTTTTGTAATTCATTAATCTGTATACTGGAGCTTTTCTCCTCGGGTCTCCACTGAAAAGGGGGTTTATAGGTTCAGTTGGACTAACCCGGTTAACAAATGTCAAATAAATAAATAAATAAATAAATAAATAAAATAACTGGCAGCACATTACTCATTTAGCTGCATTTCATCATAAATGTTTAGCCATTTACAAAGTACACCTAAGATGGGTGCTCTTATGTGAATATTCATTGAGATTTGTTTTTGTATATGCAACATTATCAGTTGTGACTGAGCTATATGGGTTCCTTCATTCCAGAAGTTATTATAGACACTCCCAAAATCCTGTTGTTTTTCATTAAGAATGAATGATTACTACAAGTGGGAAAATCATTATATTATTTGCCATTTTCTCACTCAACTGTTATTATTTATACAGCCTGAAAAAAAAGTAGGAATGCTTACAGTCAGTATTTTGATGTTCTCAATAATTTACCCTATTCATTTTCTTTCTCTTGCAGACCGTTTTTCCTGTATTCAAGGAGTTGGCATCCATAGTGTGACAGTCATGCTAAAGTACTCATTATCATCTGCTAGCAGTCAGTTAATGAGGTGTTACATTCCTGATTGATGGCAGGCTGTACAGTAATTGCCTGTGCCTTGCAGTAAAAGAAAACTTAAGTCTGATTATATTTTTTATCATAAAAATATGTAAACCAGATTTTTTTGCATTATGTTTTCAATTAAAATTTTTTTCCCATTTAAGTTATTTAATCATGGGACTGAATAATCATTACGTCAGTTCACTTGCGTTGTATGAAAAATACCTGACCTACACTACAAATTGCATGCATGGCCAATGGTTCCTTAGCTTAGTAAATGTGAATCCAGCATGTATTAAACACCCCGAACTGAGGTCTCAGTATCCTTGATCTTGTCCAGCTACATCTTGACGCTTATTGCACAACCCATGTTTAGCACAGTCTCTTGTTAAAGCAGACCACAAATCTGAATTTCTCCTGCAGTGTTAATTGTACCCCTCCAAAAAACTCTGTGTTCAGTTAGTTCTCATAAACATTTCTCTTATAATTAATAGATGACCAAAGAAAATTACACTATCTTCTCCAGATGGACAAGGGCTGCTAAAGCTATCACCTGTACCTTTTACTTCTATCCCAACCTAAACAGCTGTATTTATAAAGTATTTTACATTTGCTCCAAATATTGTAGGAAACTTAAAGAGTGACTCATATGGTAGAATATCCATGTAAACTGTATTGCAAAAAAAAAAAAAAAAAAAAAAAAAATATATATATAGATATATATATATATATATATATATATATATATATATATATATATATATATTACTTGGGGCTAATAAGAAGTCAAATTCTATCCACTTTAAGAGAGATTTAAACATTTTAGCAAATAAAGAGAAAAGATTCCCTAGAGTTCAGGCACCTAATAAAAACCATACTGTGAATGTCCAAAATAATAACCAGTGTTAGAAATACGGTGTCTAAAAATTTTCCAAAGTATAAATCTAGTAATGAAAGTAGAGAAGCACAGTTCAGTTCAAGTCGAATCTTCTTTATTAAAAGCACATAAACAAGCAATCCAAATAGTTGAAAAAACAGAATAAAGTGTAGAAATTCACCATTCAATTTATACACATGTTTAAAAGCATGGGAGTGGCTTACTAGGGTAGATGTGTTCTAAAACACAGCATGCAAGGGTGCCTGCAGCCAGGTGCAAGGAGGTGCACTTGCACCCCCCTGGAACCAGCTGGCCAGGAAATTAATTTTCTTTTCAGAAAAAAATGTTGTTTTTAAAGGTGCTCTTCTTTAAGAATGCCCTTTGTGTCCAGTCGCACAGACGCAATAAGTGTTTGCGACCTGTTTTTGTCTTCTGCATCTGTGCAACCGATGGTTTACATATTCATCTTTCACACCTGCATGGAATTTGAATTCTAAAAGATATTTGGACTGCAGCAGCCAAAAGTACAAGTGAGAGGTAAGTGTGTGTGTGTAAGTGTTTAAGTGTTTAAGAGATGTGTGTGTGTGTGCGTGTGTGTGTGTGTGTGTGTGTGTGTGTGTGTGTGTGTGTGTGTGTGTGTGTGTGTGTGTGTGTGTGTGTGTATGTGTTTGTGTGTGTGTAAGAAATAGGTAGATAGGGGTGTGTGAATGTAAGAAGTAGGTAGGTAGGTATGGGTGTGCATCCGTATATGTAAGAAGTAGGTAGGTAAAGGTAGGGGTGAGTGTGTGTATGTGTGTGTGTCTGTGTAAGAAGTAGGTAGGTCTGTGTATGTGTGTGTGTATATGTGTGTGTGTGTGTGTGTGTGTGTGTGTGTGTGTGTGTGTGTGTGTGTGTGTGTGTGTATAAGAGGGAGGTAGGTGTGTTTGTGTGTGTGTGTTTGTGTAAGTAAGAGGTAGGTACGAGTGTGTATAAAAGGGAAGAGAGTTCATACGTTGCAATTGTCCATATTTCTGCCTCATATTTTCAGTTTGTTTCCTCATAAAATTGTGTTTTTCTGGAAAATCATTGAGGACTGAAGTCAGAAAATAATGGCAGACATTTGAGCTTTAGACTTAATATGCTTCAGAAAATGCATACTAAGGCAAAACCTGTTGTTCTAGCCACTTTCTAAGGAGGTAGGGGGATGTATGTGTGTGTCATACTTCTGAACTGTACAGATTTTCACAGAATGTCCAGATTTTTGCCTTATATTTTTGGTTTGTTCCTCATAAAACTTCTTTTTTTTGACAAATCACTGGGATGAACTAAGGATTAAAGTTACTAAATAATGACATGCAATTGGGTTTCAGACTTCATATCCTTCAGAAAATGCATTTTAACACAAATCGTGTTATTCTAGCAACTTTCTAAATGTGTTTCTGGTTTTGGGCCTTTGTCTGCAACATTATAAGAGGCTTTGTCCATATTTCTTTTGCTAAGAGATTGAAAGGTATGGTGTGTGTGTGTGTGTGTGTGTGTGTGTGTGTGTGTGTGTGTGTGTGTGTGTGTGTGTGTGTGTGTGTGTGTGTGTGTGTGTGTGTGTGTGTAAGAGGGAGGTAGCATACCCCTCAGCTGTCCAGGTTTTTGCATAATGTCCAGATTTTCTTCCCATATACCACCTAAATGGATTGAAGTTGCTAAATAGTGACAGACATTTGAGATTTAGATGTCATATCCTTTAGAAAAATGCATACTAATACAAATCCTGTTATTCTAGCAATTTTCTAAGTTCATGAGAGTAATATTTATATTCTGTCCCTATTTATTTTAGGCTTTGTCCAGATTTCTTGCACTAAGAGATTGAGGTGTGTGTGTGTGTGTGTGTGTGTGTGTGTGTGTGTGTGTGTGTGAGAGAGTTAAATTCCCTAGTTAGAGTTAGCAGGTGGAATTTATTTTCAAGTGCATTTTCAAGGAATTGTAAGCTTCAAGGGAAGAGAACTTTACTGCTGCTCATGCTGAGTCTGCTTAAAATGTGCAACTGTTTTGTTTACCAAATTATATCACTATTGTAGTATAACATTTTAAAACAGTATTAGTAGCACAGCAGGTAGCATACTTGCATCTTGATGCAGAGGGCTATAGGTTCTACTCCCACAACATGCCAATTTATATTTTAAGGGGGTGGGGTGCTACAGTCATGAGTATATTCTCCTTTGTATGAAATGCCTAGTAACTATGAACCTGTTTTTCAGCTTGCTTCCCATTCCCTATTGCAATATATTAGCTTACCATTTTTTAATGTAACACACAATTTATTTCTTCAATGGCAGCAGGCACTGAATTTGTAGATGAAACACTGAAATATAAAGTTGTTTTCTATGAACAACATCTTCATTAGTTTCAGATCACTTTAATGTGGAATTATTCAGATGACTTTGACTTCTGCAGAGATTGTGCATATTGATGGATATTGGTTGATTGTAATGACAGAAGTCTGAGTGGCCTTTATGGTAGAAATTGCAGGTATTACAGATACAAGGTGCAAGGTTTGATTCTCACATGGGGTAATTGGCTAGGTGTGAAATGGCCCACAAGGGCAGTTAGCCTAGTACTAATCTTGAGTGGGAGGATGGCATAATGGTTAAGGTGTTTACCTTACAGACAAGGAAATGTTCTGAATTGGGCAGTTTGTCATTATTGGTTCATATGTTTTGTTTCATTGCTTACTGGAAAAATGTTCAAAAGTACAAATTTAAAACACACTCTAACAAATGGTGTTGTATTATACAAGAGATATAATTCAATTATTATATATTGTAATTAATACAATCAGAAAGATGAATCAAAGAACTTTTGCATGGTCCTAAAAATGTGTGCAAGGGGCCTATGATTTGAAAACAGTCCAAAGGTAAACTTAAACTGCCACTGGCCAGATGCATTTTCTTTGAATGTGGGTTTCAATGCTGTTTCAGTGAATGTGAGTTTCAAAGGCAGAGAAGTTTTAATGCTAAGTCAGTTTTCACTGTAAGACTACTGCTTTGTTTAGCAAATGTCTATCAGTGTTTGTGCTATAAAATTTTAAATAAAAATTGTAAATTAAATCCAAACATCTGTAATCATTGTAGAAGTGAAGCATAAAACTATATGCACACTGAGAGTTTTGGACAGTGTTTATGGCAACTGGGGAGAAATAGTCAAGTAATGTGACACTGGAGTGGCTATGTGGGTTGGGTAATGGTTGGCTGAGGGGGCTCTAGGTTTGCACCTCCATGCAAAAAATCCTGCGGGCTCCCCTGTTAGCATTTTTACTTGCTAAATACTCCTCCCCCATACACCAGTGAGATATTCAACACAGTGCTGCCCTACTTCAAGCTCTGTGATTCCAAGATATGTTAAAACAAAACTAGACTAAAAGGTAAACTAAAAATTACACATTAATAATTGCTAAAACTTCATGAAAGCATTTCATTGTATTATCAAAAGGAAAAAGAAATTATCATAAGTCTTCAAAATTCCTTAGAAATCTTTTCTGCTAACATACAGAAACATTTCAAACATTTTCCATTTTTAACAAAGATCACTTTCGTCTATTAGAACTTCTTCAGGTTTGTGTGTCATGTGGGGAAAGCAATTAAATAAACTATACATAACACTACATTTGTGCTAAAAACAATACATATTATTTAAGAACATTTAGTATAAAAAACAAATCCTAAATAAAAACCCATCACACTCTTGAGAATATATATATGTGTACATAAGTCTATTCATCTCAAATGATAAATCTATTAAAGCATTTTAAAGTAAAAGACACTCAGAGATCTATCAAAAATATACGAAAAAATCTAGCAGAATACAGTTGCTCATGGTCACACAGTCATATTCACTCAGGTCTGCAAACCCTAGAAATAAAATGTGTAAACAGGACCCTGTTTAAAATTTATGAATGTTGTAATATTGGTGCCAATATAAATGTGTAGTATATCTGCCCCTAATACTGAATATGTGTCTAGCTAAGCTTAAACATTGTGCATTAAAAAACTGTGCATTAACAAGTTATAACATAAAAGGTCAAACTGTCATGAAAAATCATGTATTTGCAAAATGGAATCTAGCTCTGCTGTTTGTTAAACCAAAAGAAAAAATTAACAGTCAACTGTTTAAAATATTCAGAAGTTAATCTATCAGAGTCAGCTAAATAAGTAGAATACAACCCCTCACTAATATGAGTGCAGCCATTAAAGTGATCCTGTTTGTACCAAAAAGTTATGAACCAGAATTATAAAATGTCATGACATCTGCGGAATATGCAAAATACTGCTCAAGTATGGTTCCACGATAATTAAAAGTCCTAGTTATAAAAAATGCGAGAAGGTGTCTTATGAGTGTGCCTTGATTCTAATAATAGTAAAAAATAAACATTTAAATATTAACACAATGGTTATTATAAACAGATAACTTGTAATACACAAATGTATCTTCTAAAACAAAATTAATAAACTTAATAACTAATGAGACGCTTCCATAATATTAAAAAAAAAACATTTAGAACATCAATAGATAATAAAATTGTTGATAAGGTTGTTACAGTTCCTCATTATTTGTTTTTGGACCCACTGTATTGATGTAGTGGGTTTGTGAGACTTCAAGGGACACCATGGAGACTGTTTGTTTAAACTTGTTAGCAACTTACAGAAAGGTGCTGTACTTTAACTATGTAAGGAAGAGGCAACAAATGCTCACCAGTGTTCTAAGCTGAACCAAAATGATATCACCTACTAGGATCTCAGAGATATTGCTAATACATGTGGGGACAAATGTAGTGCAGATGCCACCCCATCCATATCATACCTTCCCCCTAATGTCTCAGTCCCACAAACCTCTTAAAATTACTGTGGAAAATGACCTTTCAACTGTATCAAAAAATGAAGAAAACCACTGTCATGGTCCCTGATAATATACCTTAGCAGCAAGTATAGCTTATTTGAACCCCCAGCTAAACCCGTTTAACATGGAGCTTGCCATACATTTCATACCTAAAGCTTGGAGAAATACATCTTAATATCTTTTATAAAGGTGGCCCAACTACTGAGCCTAGGAACTATAGACCCATTAGCCCTGCATGTACAGCCATGTATCATATTTTGGATCTCATAAATTTTGAAATTGATAATCTCTTGGCTCAGGACCCACATCAGTTTGGTTTTGTTAAAGACAGGTCTTGCCATATGATGTTAATTTCTTTGTGAAGGTCACTGAAATATTAGGAAATGGATCTGCAGTGCACATAACATATGAAAGTCTGGCCAAAGCATGTCACACTGTATACCATGCAGCTGGTGCAGATAAACTTGTAAGCCTAAAACATTAGCCCATATCCTGTGAGGTGGCTAGCTAGCTGGCTGAATAACTAAAAATATTTTTATAATAGTTGCAGGTGTCAACCAGCTCCATTGGCAATGAGACATAACACCCAAAATGCAGCTAAGGTGATAGATGTTTGCTTAGTTGTTTGGGCACCTGTTGGAGCTGTCAGGGGAAGGAGAGGAGTGAAGAGTGTTTCCTTGCTTGTCTCCTTTCAGTATAACAGCTAGGAATGGTTTCCTGTAGGTGTGGTCACTGCTGCAGTCCTGGTAGGAGCAGGGCTCTGAGTGGCAGCTAGGCTGTGAGCATGGGTGGGTAAGGGGTCAGTCCTGTCTTTGGCCCTGAGCTCTGGATACTCCTAAGACCATGCATCATAGTACTGAACAGCCTAAAGTACTTGTGCTGGTGTACAGGAATAAGCAGGACCACAAGTCAAGCAACCCTTCCTTCGTAGATGCCATAGTGTCTCTCTGGCCATCATTCATCCACCAGTCCTGCTTCAATAGCTACAGAAACTTGCTGGTGACCTCAGAAAGTGACTCATCCAGTTAGCACTGCATAAACCCATGGGCAGGATAAGTGTTTCACGAGGAGGGTCTGTGTTAGAAGGTGGACATTCAAACATAATATAAGCATAACAATCAGATTGGGAAAAATAGTTACACACACCAAGGAAAGTAAAAATGTCACAAGTCATGTTCCCTGGGGCTCAGTGTTTAGTTCCCTGTATTTAGTACTTTTCATATCTACCAGCTGGCATCCCAGGCTTCTGGCCAACCAAGTCTTTTTTCCCTTTTTTGTCATTGAGCAATTTTTATTCATCTTGCCAAAGATTAAGCAATTTAGCACACAGATAAACATTTCAAAGATAATAAAGAAAACATTTAACTAACAATAAAGACAAGTTGTGTACATAACTTTCAGCATTCAGTCTGTTGCACAACAAAGTTACTTTGCTAACTATTTGATGCCACAATATTTGTTTTTGAACAAAAGATTCAAATTGCACAATAATACATATTTAGGATGTTCTAAAGATCATATTCTGTCATAGCTGCAAAAGTTACTGTTGTTCAACTGGTGTTGCTGCAATTAAAAGGATTACATTCACTTGTTTTTATATTTTACTAAAAAACTGCTATCATGAAGTTTAAGAGACTTTTGGGAGTAATTATTAACTTTCTGTTAGGAATATAATTTATGGGTGAGAAATGGAACTAGCCTTGCAATAGTGAGAATGCATTGTGTGACCTAAATGGGAAATATAATAAAAGAGAGTGGATTTATGATGACATATATACGAATATTTTGAATGAAAGATGTGAATTTACTAGTAGGAATTTAGAATTTACATATCTGCCAAGGTTTAATGACTAAGCTAGACTGGATAAAAATTACATTTCACAGGCAGCTGAGTATTTAACTCAAAGCTTTGAAGCACATACAATAACTATCTCAAATAATGTGTCAATAAAGACTAAGACAAAGATACAGGACAATGATGTAAAAATGAGAAACTGGTACATTCCTACTTATTTGTCAAAAAAAGAGAGGAATATAAGAAATGGTTAGGGAAACAATTACAGAGTTATTGGAGAAGATAGATATTTCCCTCACAAGAGATGGCTAGGGAATTAGATTAATGAAAAGGTTTAAAAATATGGTAAAATAAGAGACAAATATATTTGCTTAAGAAGTACTAGGACTTAATCAAAGGAGTTATTAAATGCTAAAGGGTTGGAGAATACAAATCTCACAGAACAAGAAAAGGAGCAATTGGTGAGTTCTAATGGGAATTAAGGGAGTAGGTGGATAATGTGCATGAGTTTAGAAAGGCTTCTATTAAACATATATTTTTATAACAACTCTAAGTATGATGACTTAGACAACAGAAAGAAGAAAGGGTCATTACCAACCTGAGGGCCCTGTGACAAGAAAACTGACCAGGGATCCTGTAGTGGTGTATTTTGGAAATTCTATGAATATCATATAAAGCAGAGGAATGGGTAAATCAAGAAAGTGCACAAATGGAGATATTTACAGAAAACGTCACTATGTCAATGCTGGAGAAAGATGAGGCTCAAGAAATAATAGCTAAGGAAAAAGGGATGACATGAAATGATAATATACAGTCAACCAAAAGGGAAGTGTTCAAGAACAGATGGTATTTCTGTGGATAGCTGGAGGTTAGGAGAGAAGAAAGAGACACAGACCTGGAAGGTTTTTTTTAATATTATTTTAAAAGGAGTGACAGTACAGACTTCTTGTTGAAGCAGGGACATAGAGGATGTCTGAATTTGTGTCAATTTAACTCTGCACTTTTTGAATTTCTTGCCCACCTTTTGTCTATAAATATTGCAACTAGAACAACTTTGAGGCCTATTTCCTAGTAAGCAACCCTTGCTGCATGTCTCGACACTTTAAACCAAAGAGAAATAAGATAATTACTTATACCTATATTTTGACACAAGCTGAATGGGCAAATTCAGCCGAGAGAATAGCAGTCACAGTTGGTGAAATCAGGACAATTAGCGTTCCTCATTCAGAGGGTGTGGGTGGGAAAAACTGCATATTTTTCAGAACTATTATTGCTCCACAGCTAAAAGTGTGAATGGCAATCCTGTTAATGATCCTGTCATCCAGACTGGCTCATAAGGCTAAGCATAACTAAAAATAGACACTAAACTCTGTAACTAATGAAATACAAAAAACAACTAACTCCCCTCACCCTCACTCACCATCTGAAAACATGTAGCTGAGCTGAAAATCTGAGAAGCAAAGAAAGCCCCCCTTCATAAAATACTATATTCCTGTCAGTAAATATGATAAAAGGGAACCACCAGAAAAAAAATGAAAAGAACATAAAAATCTTCTGTAATTAATCTGATTACCATGTGTCATTGAATAAAACATGCTGTTAACCAGCAAAACATGTTAGAAACAACAAAAGTGCAGATGATGATGTAAAACACAGGGAAAAGTTGATTACTGAAATATGTGTTGATGAGATTTATAATATGCATTATATCACCTATCCATAACATTTGGAAAATTGTCATGAAATGTTTTCCTTATCTTTGCAGGAGCAGACACAGTGCATGGAAAACCTCTTTATTACCCAGAAAAAAAAATGTTGGGGTTCATACATGACAATAACCATTATATTCAATTGCCTTCTTGTGAATCTCATAGTAACAAGGTTCAGCAGCATTCAAATGCCTAGAAAAACAACCCTTAATCTGAAACACAAAAGGAATCCAATGAGATGAATCAAAATATCCTGGAAGATAAAATCACACCACCCCATTGCACTTTCTACAGGACTCTACAAATGGTAGGTCACAGTCATCCTCCCACGGTACAAAATAAGAAACTGGTTTTGAATTTTATGTATGTTACTCAAAGGAAGCTCTCACCTTCACTGCAGATGTTGAGCTCAAACCTGAAGAAATTCAAAACCCTGATTACTATAGATAACCAGTCATAACATTACCTTTTTATATATTCTAAAGTGGAACTCAAGAAATTCTTCTCTTGAGCTTTACTACCAAGGTACATTTCTTAAATACATAACTAACTAGATATAATCACTGACCCACTTATAATCCTTGATCTCTATATTAGGAACATAACATACAGACTTATTCTGTAAAAAGTACACACACACACACACACACACACACACACACACACACACACACACACACACACACACACACACACACACACACACACACACACACACACACACACACACACGCACAGTATTTCTGTGTGTGTGTTTGCTTGTATGTGTATAGCAGGATTCACTTCATAATCTTGAAATACTGAAATCTCAAATTTCAGTATCTTGAGACCATGAAGCCGAAAATCCATAAAGTTGAAACCCCAGAAGCGCAAAATTTAAAACTGCAACTTCTACACTAAACATACCGCACACACAGACACAAACATACACCTCCCTACACATACACAAACACAAACACCTACCCGATATACAAGCAGGGAGGCAAGCCCCCCTGCACCCCCCACACCTCCCTGCTTAAATATACTAACTCAGAGGTTGCACTACACAGACAAACACACAAAAACACCACTTCACAAGTTACATTTCCTGCACACCCACACACACACACACACACACACACACACACACACACACACACACACACACACACACACACACACACACACACACACACACACACACACACACACGTCACACTAACAAAACACACAGACACACACTAAAGCTCCTTCCCAAAACCAGTAAAACACAAACACTTACCTGCATCTCCAACCATCCACTCACACACCACAACACCAGAACTGCTAATTCAAAATCTCCGAACTTTGGGATTTTAATTTCACGTTTCTGGAGTTTTGGTATTCTGCACTTTCACCTTTCTGGTCTTGGGCTACTGAAATTCGGGATTTCAGTAGTTTGAGATTCTGAAGGGAACCCGTATAGCATTACATGAACATAATGGATTTTGGAGAACTGTATAGGTTCATAGGTTCATAGGTAGGTACTAGGTTATTGGCCCTAGTGCCTATATAAACCTAGCCAAAAAGGTACCCTGGCTTTCGCTACCCAAGAAAATTATTTTCCTGTGCCCTTGTCAAGCAGAGCCACAGAACTGATCTATGGGATGAATTTCCTATTTCCCATCTGATATTCAAGATTTTTTTCGAAGAGTGCTAATGAGGAGCTTTGTTTGATAAAGATAGGTAGTTTGTACCAGGGTATGGGAAATCTCAAGGACAGGAATCTATCCCTCCAGCATGTTCTGGTTATTGTGGTGAAAAGGTTTAGGTCCTTAGAGCGTGTAGCTTGGAGGGATTGGGATTTCTTTAAGTGGTGCATGATCAACAGGTCTGGGTTTGACATAGCTTTGTATGTTAGGCAGAGATTGCCTCTGAGTAGGTGATATGCAACGGAGTAAAGCTGGAGTTTTTTGAGACAGTCTGTGTAGGGCAGCTGTTTGAGTTTGATAATCCTCTTTGTGAGGTATGTCTGTGGCATTTCCAGTTGTTGTCGATGTCATGTGAGGTATATACCAAAAGGGGCATTGTACTCCATAGCGGGTCTAATGAGTGACGAGTAGAGGGGAACAATGACCTCTTTTTTTTTGGATGAGAAACCCTTTGTGATGAGGTGTGCCATGTAGAAGGATTTCCTGACTACTGTGGTGATGTGGTTATCAAAAGAGAGACTGCTGTCCACCTGTGTCTCAAGGTCTCTTATCATACTTTAGTGTTAAGTAGGCTACTGCCTATGTGGTAGTTCATGGGTGCAGAGTTTTTACCAAAGGGGATGACAATGCACTTTTTGGCATTGAGCTTGAGGCCATGGCTTTGACACCAGGCATCTGTCTCAGTGAGGCCCTTTTGTAGGATGTCCACATTGTTAGGAGTTTTGATTATGGCTCCTAGTTTGCAATCATCTGTGAACTTTGTTAGCCAAAGACCTTCTGTGTTAGTCTGTACTTCAGAGAAGTAGATACCAAACAGGAGAGGACCCAGGCCTGAACCCTGTGGTACTCCACTTGTCACTGGTCTGAAGTCTGATTTGGAGTCTGCTACTTTTACAGTGTGGGTTTTGTCAGTGAGCCAGTTGCAACCCATCTTGTTACATAGGGATTTGTACCTAGTTTAGTGAGTTTATCTATAATTCCAGAGTGAGGGATGGTGTCAAAAGCCTTGGCAAGATCTAGATAGGCTGTGTGAACCACCTTACCCTAGTTTATGGTTTTGGTGACTGCTTCTAAGAAGTCTATCAGATTTAGGAGACATGATCTGCCTTTTACAAACCCAAACTGGGTGGGGTTCAGAGTTTGGAGATTACCAATGTCTTTGTTTATAAGTTCCATGATGATACATTCCCTGGCCTTGCAGACCAGGCTCATCAGGCTAATGGGGCGGTAGTTTCCAGGGTCCATGGTGGCTCCCACTTTGTGGAGTGTGATAACCGTCACTGTGCACCATTCAGTGGGCACAAAGCCTAAGGTGAGGCTACGATTGAACATGGTACTTAGATGGGGTGCCAGTTTGTTCTGTAGTTCGTGTAGAATGCAGCCTGGGATATTGTTAGGTCTTCTTGGCTTTGGAGAGTGTGGTTTTTACATGTGCAGCCATGATTACAGGAACTTTGCATTCTTCTGGTATAGAGATGGGCCCTTTAGGGGGTGAGAGGGGGTTAAAGTTAGCACTGAACTTATCTGAAAGGATGTTGGCAATATCAGTTGGTTCTGTATATTTAGTGCCATTGTGCTGTAACTCAGAGCAGATCAGTGTTACCATTGAGATTCTTGACATAGCTATAGAATGCTTTGTGGTTGTCTTTAGAATCAGTGTTGATTTTGTTTTCGTAACTAGCTTTGGAGGATTTTATGAGGGATTTCAGCTTCTTACTGAGGTTGACCAGGGAGTTCCTCCAATCATGGGATTTTACTCTTTTTTGCAACAGTTTCTTTTTTCTGTTGTAGAGTTTATTTACGGCAGGGGAGCACCAGACTGGCTTCCTTTTTTGGAGGATAGCATCTTGCTTCTGTTAGGGATAGCACGATCCATGCACTTGTCTAAGTGCTTATAAAGTGCATCTGTGTAGGATTCAACAGTTGTACCTCTATTGTCCATCTGCATGGGTATTGTGAAGTTTGCCACTTCTGACTTAAGAAGTGTGAAGTTGGCTTTGGAGAATTTTTTTACAGTGGTTTCCCTAATGGGGGCTGGGGGCGGGATGTGGATGTCTAGGGTGATTAGCTTGTGGTTGGATCTGACCAACAAGGAATTGACCTCTGTTGTGGAACACCGGTCACCCATGTTGGTAATCACCAGGTCTAGGATATTGCTGCCCCTTTTGGGGGTGTGGATAAGTTGAAAAAAAGGCACTGGAATTTATGAATTCCAGAACATGTTGAGCAAAAGAGTTGGTACATGAGTAGTTTTCCCAGTTAATGGTGGGGTAGTTGAAATTGCCCATTATCAGAGTGTTGGGTTGTACCCTAATATTTTCCAGTGTATCAAGAAATGAGGCATGGCAATCCTGGGGCATGGTGGGGATCTGTAGCATGCTACAATTTGGATTGTGTCTTGCCCAGACTTAGTTGCACTTGGATAATCTCGGATGCATTATGCTGAGCAACTTGCTTGGAGGTGTGGATATCCTCATTCCCTCCAGTACAGCTCTTCTGAGTGTGTACCTTTAACTCCCAGTGGGCGTGGCTTGAGCCTTTAAAATATGAAGTTATCACCTTACATTTCTAACAAATACTCATTGACATAGTTCAAACATCAATGCAACTGTGTTTGCCATCGTGTATGCTTTAAGATAAAATATTTGGATACCTTGTAAGTAGCATGCATTGGAAGTATTAATGCAAATATGAACAAGCCATGTTTGACACCTAGAGGTGCAGTAGGAGGTAATTGCAGATGCACCTGGAGGCGTTACTCGGATGTAATGGGTTATATGGGCATGCCTCCACCTTTAGTGTTTCGGTCCAGGTTAGGTGGCCAAAAGGTGTTGTATGAATCATAGCCTGGTAATGCAGGGGTGCTCTCTGGAACCTTGAACCAGGTCTCTTTCACTGCACAGATGTCGATGTTCTCCATTTTAAGCAGTGCCTCGAGTGAGTGCATTTTGAGGTTTAGACTTCTAGCATTGAGTAGCATTAACCTCAGATTTTGCTTGCTTGTACCTGTTACAGTGGTGAATTTGTCATTTCAACTTTACCTAAAAAAGGCACTGTGGGGTGGCAAGAGCCTTAGCCAGTATCCAGAATCCCAAGGGCGACAGGTGCAGGCCATCTCTGGTGAAGCATCGTGGTCTGTCGATCATGTCATCCCAGGCAGACAGATACTGGATTCCCTTAGAATGACACCAGAAGCTTAACCAATTGTTGAAGTCAATCATTTTGTCCTTGTACTGTGGTATCATTCTGGGTGATGGTAGGAAGCTACTCAGGGATAGAGTCATATCTGCCAGGGCTACAAGATTGGAGAGCTCCTCTATGTCTCTTTTCATGTTGTCCAGGGAGGTAGG
This sequence comes from Protopterus annectens, assembly GCF_019279795.1. NCBI lineage: Eukaryota > Metazoa > Chordata > Ceratodontiformes > Protopteridae > Protopterus > Protopterus annectens. The sequence goes on along the minus strand of NC_056732.1, from coordinate 1,254,335,790 downwards.
TCTCAGGTCATTCACACCAACATGGACAATGACAGAGTCATATTTGTACTTTTGTGGAGTGAACTGAGTGCGTGCCTTATGTGGCGGATCCTGGCACCCGACAGGCAGCTGACAGTAACTTTCTCCTTGTTTAGCCTGGTGAGTGGAACATCAATGTACCTGACTATAGAGTCACCTATGACTAGAGTGTTGGGTACATTGTTATGCGTTATGGGCTGTGGTTGAGTGGCACACAGAGTTTGTGAGCTATGTGTCATTTGGGTTGTGTTGTGAGGTGGAGGTTGTTTGCATTTCTGCTTTGGAGGTCTCTGTTGCTTGAGCAGATTTTTATTGAGAGCCTCTGCAAATGTATAATTTATGGAATTTGAATTGTAGAGCTCGAGAACAGATTTCCAAGTCACAAAGTGAATTCCTTAACTCTAGACTGCAAGATATTTATTTATTTATTTATTTGTTTTATTTTACATTTGTTTACTGGGAAAGTCAGACTGGATATATGTCCATTTTCAGCAGAGGCGCGGGGAGAAAATCTCCAGAAAGCAGAGTACAAATACATTAGGAACAATAGAAACATTTAGAGATAAGTATAATGTGCAGTTTTCAGTAGGGTTACAAACTTAGATAAAACATAGTAGACAACATCAAAATCATGCGGCTTCAGTTTCAGACAATAATACATGCAGCTATGGACCAAGTCCTATCAAGAATTCATACACTTATTAGAATATATGACTGAAATGCTTAGAAAGAGTTTGCAGAACAGCGGGTGGTGATTAGTCGGGGTTTAAGCAGGGACATTGCCAATGCTGTTGGAAGTGTAGTTTGAGGCTTTTTTTGAACTGGGTTAAGGAGGATTGGTGAGTAAGTTTGGCAGATAGCATATTCCAAGTTTTGCCTACTGAGTTGGTGAATAGCGAGTCCTCAGCCACATTTATGCTCTTAGATGTTTGTACCAGCAGTTTGTCAGCAGAGCATAGTGATCTCAGGTTACTGTATGGTTTGATGATCTTATTTAGTGCTGGTGCTTTTTCTGGTTGATATAGTATCTTGTGGGTTATTACAAGTTGGTTGTATTGGAGAAGACTGGGCCACTCCAGCCATCCTAGTTGAGTTAGGTTGATACATTGGTGGGTCCTAGAGGTAGCACCTATAGCAAATCTAGCAATATGGTTGTAACAACTAGCAAGTATGGAAAAGGTGGCTTGGTTCAGGTTAGTGAAGAGGGGAGAGGCATAGCGGAGGGTAGAAAGTAGGTGGAACCAAGTGATAGTATTTCTTGCAAAACGAGTGAGGAAGGGTTTGATCCTGTATAAGGAGCCCGTTTTTTTTTGACAGATTTGATGGTTTTATTGACATGGATATCATATTTTAGGTCATTATCAACTGTGACGCCCAGGAGTTTTTTGTGTATATCTGGGGATATAATTGTGCCATTTTTGGAACTTATAGTAAGGACTGGTGAGGAAGATTTGCAGGTGGGGGAAAAGATGAGCAGTTTAATTTTGTTGGGGTTTAATAGAAGCTGATGGTTTATGAACCATTTTCCTGAATCATTGAAAGTATTCTGGATTAGGGTCATAAGCTCAGTTGAAGAGGAGGGGTACATATTAAAGTAGAGTCGTCCACATATTGGATACAGGTGGCCTTGGGAGTGATGGTGGGTAGGTCATTGATAAAGACTGAGAAGAGTATTGGTCCTAGTATGGAGTCTTGGGGTACTCATAGTGTAATGGGTAGATGTGTGGATAGGGTATTCTGCCATAAAACTGCTTGTTGTCTATCAGACAGGTAAGATTGGAACCATTTAATAGAGCTACTATTCAGTGACAGTTCCTTCAGGGTATGGAGAAGCAGTTGGTGATTGACCATATCAAAGGCCTTAGAGAGATCTAGGAAGAGAGCTGAGGTAAGTTTGTTATTGTTTCGATTGATGTTGATAGAGTTAGAAAAGGATAGGGGGCTGATGTGGTGCTGTGGTGTGGTCTAAAACCATGCTGAGAGTTGGTCAGTAGTTTATTTTCAGTGAGATAGTGCATTAATTGGTTGTGGATGCACTTTTCCATAATTTTGGCCAATGGTGATAGTATAGCTATTGGTCGGAAGTTTGAGAGGTCTAAAGAATTCTCTCCTTTATGAAGGGGAATGACATGGGAAACCTTCCAGATAGAGGGGATAGTGGCTTCAGTTAAGGTGTGGTTTATTATGAACAAGACAGGGTATGCAATGGCATCTGCCCCTTTTTGTAAATATTCTGGTTGGAGGAGATTAGCTGCCAGGGTAGTGGGCTTTAGTTTGTTAATTAGAGATCGGATGGTGGATGTAGATACAGGTTGGAAGGCGAAAGGGAGTGGGGTAGTGGTTGTGGAGGAGTTTTGAAGTGAGCTGGTAGGGGGTGTAGTTGGCTAGCTAGTGATTGGATGGTTTTGGTAAAAAAAATGTTAATGATGTTAGCAGTTTCCTCTGGAGTTTTAAGATTGCAAGTTGAGGGGGTGGGGGTGGAGGTTTGGCCAGGGTGGAGAAGTTTGTTTATGTCTGCCCAAAATTTTTGAGGTTTGTTCTGGTGTTTTTGCTGAAAGTGTTGATAGAAGTTTTTTTTGTCTAACAGTGTGGTTTTCTTGGTATCATTCCTTAGTTGTCGGAATTTAATATGGTCAAGTGGGTCTTTGGAGGTGCGCCATTTGTCCCATGCTTTATTTCTTGCTATTATTTTGGTTTTGGTTACTTTAGAGAGCCAGGGGGTGGTCTTAGTTTTGGCTTTGAGGGTGCGGATAGGAGAGTGGGAATCTAGAATGGAGCGGAATTTAGAATTAAAGTAGGCTACAGCATCATCTAGTGGAAGTTCTTTATATATGGCCCAATTGCATGCTCTGAGTTCATTCTGAAAGTCAGTGGAGTTAAAGTTCTTGTTTCTGATGGATTTATATAGAACTTGGTGGTGGTAATCTACTTTATGCTTAATGATGTAAGTGAGTAGATGGTCACTTCTATCATTTGGGATGATATAGATATTTTATTGCATTTATTGTTCAGCAATGGGGTTAGTCCCACTAGGCTAGTAGTCTGTTTTCAGGGTGGAGACCCAAGCTGGTATTTATACTTGAAGATAACTGACAGGGCATTGGGGAACATCCTCTACTCTTTTTATAAGGTGTTGTGGGATCTTTTACATCCACCTGAGTTACCATCAACTAATACAGATGGGGTAGTGGTTTAACATCCCATTGGAAGGATGGCAAAATTAGGAGTACAACACTACCAAAATATAAAGAATGGCACTTAAATATAATTAATGGAGATTATTATATTTACCCATGGAACCCGCGGTGGTGGTGCTGTGGTAGCGTTGACGCTTCACAGTAAGATGCTGTCCGGTTCGATTCTCAGCTATAGCGTCTTCTGCATGGAGACATGCATGAATGGGCATACCTTCATTGAAGGTTGTGCATCAGGGCTGGTAACTCGGCACATAAAAATCAACTACCAATCATTAGCGGACCAGAGTTCCACTGTGGCGACCACTAACCAGGAAAGCCGAAAGACACAAACATTATATTTACCCATAGAAACATTTAGAAAATGAGGAAAGAGATGTGATTAAAATGAGATTTGCATGTTGTAAAATAATTTATGAATGACATTTTCTTTTTGTGGAGATTGACAATAGTAAAGTACTTGTTAAAGCTAATATGCCTTACAAAAGAATATAAGAGAGGGGGTGCAATTATTGTGGGGAATTTGAAACAACAGAACATGTTTCTTTGCATTGTTTTAAGGTTACAAAATGTGAAAATGAGATATTGAAAGATGTTGAAAATATTGAAGATTTATTTATTGATTTTATTTATTTATTACATTTGTTAACAAGGTAGTGTCTGACTGGGCAAGTAGCCTGTTTTCAGTGGAGACCCGGGGAGAAAAGCTCCAGTAAGAATGCATAGAATTAAGAGTACAATATTAATACAAACTAAAAAAGAAACAGAAGTAAGCATATAACATACAATAAAATGAAATAAACATAGTACAATTGATTCAAGGGCATATTGATACACAGGAAATACATTAAGAAAATTTTGAGCATTTGACCATAGGTTTTTGAAATAAGAATTGCTTGAGCAGTAGATCATAATTTTTTGGTTGGATGAGTATACAAATTTAAACTGAGTTGGAACATTGTGCAATTACATATGCTGTACAATAAAGATGTGTCATTGAGTAACATAAATCTTTGTAGACGTGACAAAGAAAATAAGTTGAGTAGTAAAAACATCCTGAGCTGAGTTTATCCTGGTAAACAGCATGTGCAGAGCCAGTTATTCCTTTAGCTTTATTATGAAGGAAGAATAGCAGTACGTGGTTTATATGCTTAGAGGGAGAGCATTCCAGGACTTAGCTATTTTATTAGAGTAGAGGGAGTCTCCATGGTAGTTGTGAGATTGTGTAATTTGAGCAGTGGCTTATCAGAAGACCTAAAGGACCTGGTGTTTACCTGTAGTTGGACTAGGTATTTGGGTTATGAATGATTTTGTGGGTGAAAGAAAGTTGGTTGAGAGTTAGCAGGTTGGGGAGTTCTAACCATCTGAGTTGCTGAAGAGTGGTACAATGATGGGTTTTGTGGGAGGGGGGATTCATGGCAAACTTTGCTATTTTGTTATAGCAAGACTCAAGATAATGAAGGTCGGTTTTCCGTATGTTTGTGAATGTGTGTGAACAGTAGAAAAGGGTAGACAGCAGTTGTGATCTAGCAGTGGCTAATATGGCTTAGGGTGTTAGGTAGGATTTGGCTAAATAAAGAGCACCCATTTTAGCATCAACTTTTTTGATGGTTTGGGAGATGTGAATATTAAATTTTAGCCTGGGAGCATGGCCTGATTTGTAGGCTCAATTATGGTACTGTTGGCTGATTGTATGCTCAGGGGAGGGCAGTTGTGTTTGTTAGGTTTGTTGGAGAAAATTAACAACTTAGTCTTATTTGGGTTTAGTATGAGCTGGTGTTTTGGTAGATATGTTTCAATTTCCTGGAATGATTTTTGCATCTTATTCTGCAGCTCTAGTGGGGGAGGGGCAAATCAGATAAGAGATGTGTCATCTGCATACTCTATGACTGAGACATGTTTGGTTGCTGAAATTACATTATTAGTAAATGAGATGAAGAGCAGGGGGTCAAGTATGGATCCTAGGGGTACACCTGTGGATACTGGCAGTAGTGGGGAGAGAGTGCTTTCCCATTTAGTAGCCTGATGACGGTTAGATAAATAGCTGAGCAACCATGTTAGGGATGTTGAGCTAAGATTGTATGAGGCCAGTTTATTAAGCAGTAGTTGATGGGAAATGGTGTCAAAGGCTTTTGACATGTCCAAGAAAATAGCAGATACTATTAGTCCTGTGTTTATAAGGTGATGGATAGTGTTGGAGAAGGTTATTAAGGCAGTGTTTGTGCTTGGATCTAAAGCCATGCCGGGTTTCGGATAGAAGGTTATTAGTGGTAAGGTGGTTTAGTAGTTGCTGATGAATGCATTTCTCTAGGATTTTTGCTATGGGTGGGAGGATATCAATGGGGTGGTAGTTTGAGATATCTCTAGAGGGGCCACCTTTGTGAAGGGGGATGATGTGTGAGACTTTCCAGAGTTGAGGGACGTATTGTTCAGAGATTGAGCGATTGATTAGTATGGACATAGGGTAGGCAATGTATGGAGCTGTAATTGTTAGGAACTCATTTGGTAGTTGGTCAGCTGTGAGGCAGCATGGTTTTAGTTTGCCTAGGAGCTTTTTGATGTAGGAAGTTTGAATAGGTTTACATGAGAAGAGTTTAGTAGGGCTAGAGTTTGTGGGGGGGTGGGATTGTGAGTGGTAGATTTTGGTGGCTATCTAGGAGGCTTGTGATTGAGTTAATGAAGTTTGCATTAAGTTGAGAGCATAAGGGTTCAGTGGTATTTGATGTGGAAGGAATGGGGATGGAGTTTTTTCCAAGGTTAAGGAGGTGATTGATCGTTTGCCAGAAATTCTGTGGGTTATGCAGATATTTTTTTTGAGAGGTTTGGTAGTAATGTTTCTTATTACTGTAGACTTGTTTCTTAGCTTGATTTCTTAATTGCTGGTAGGCTGTGAGGTTGTTATTGTTTTTCGAAGATAGGAAAAGCATCCTGACTCTGTCTCTTTTTTTTTATTAGTAGCTTAGTGTCTTGAGAAAGCTATGGTAATTGTTTAGATTTGATGCAGATTTTTCATGTGGAGGCTAGACTATCTAGTATTCTAAGAGATGTGTTGTTAAAGAATTAATCTGCAAGGTCAAGATTTACTTTTATTGATGGTGACCAGTCGCAGTGTTGTAGTAGTTGGTTGAATAGATCAGGGGAGAAGTGTTTCTTACTGCGGATGTATTTCAAAGAGTTAGTGTACTGACTATGAACTGTTTTCCTAAGCAGATATGTGGGGGCATGGTCACTATGGTTTATAGGTAGGCAGCCGGCTTTATAACCAAGGTTTGGTTTGTTAGTTAATACCCATTCAAGCAGAGACTCCATTTTTGAGTGTTTGTCTCTGTGAGTGGGGCAGTTTACAACTTGGCAGAAGTTGTAGATGTTGATAAAGTTGGAAGGGAAGTTGGAGGAGCATGTGAGGCAATCAAGATTGAAGTCACCTAAGATGATTGCTTCTTGATTGAATGTAGATGCAGACCAAGATAGTAGAAGTTCACTTATGGGAAGATTGTTCCCGGGGGCAGATATCTATGATTATCATGGTTTTATGGAGATTTATGTGCAGATGGGTGATAAGGGATGTTGGGTGGTGGATGGTTTAGTTTTTCTACTTTTAGAGAGTCTTTACACATAACTACTACACTACCACCTCTTTTGCCTCTTCTGTCCTGCCTGATTGCATTATAACCATTGCATGTGATTTCAGAGTCTTTGATGTGGGGTTTTACCCAGGTCTCTGTTATACCTGCAATGTCTGAGAGTAGGTGGCAAAGATAGCATGGAATTCAGAAATTTTATTTACAAGGCTTTTGAGATTAAAGTTGGTTATTAATAGGTTGGATTTGGGTATTAGGTGTTATGTTGTGTTTAAATATGAATATGTTAGAATGTGGGTATTATGATAATAGAAAATGAAAAGAGGTGAAGGAAATTGATAAAATAATGTTTTATATTTTATGGACAATATGGAATCAGAGGTTGAATGAAATGAAATTTAATGGGAAATTAATATTATTTGAAATTTTGAGGAAGATACGTTTATTGATTATGGAAAAAATGGTGGGAAGAAGTGATTAAAGCACATGAGATTGTATTTTATTGTAAATGAAAGGTGTATGTAGTTGTAAATAATCATGAACAATGAATAATATGTAAATAATGTATATAAGCTGCGTAAATCAATAAGAAACCCCTATTATTTTCAATAGGTGACACAGGATATTTTACATTCAACTGAGTTACCACTAACTCAAGCAAATGGGCCTTTAGGGGTAACATCTGATCCAAAAAATGACACAATAAGGATTACAGCACCCCATTTATGCTGCACTGCTCTGTCAAATATCGATCTACCTATAGTGAGAGTCGAACCTACAACCTTCTGCAGCAAAGGCCAGCGTGCTACCTGTTATTCCACTTACACTGTAATGTTTTTGAGCATTAGGAAATCCTGTTTCACCCTTGGTTGAGCAATGATTATGAATTATGCACCAGAACTATTTAAAAAACAAACAAAATTTTTTTTCTTGATACTAACTCAGGTGCTTAGTGGATCATTTTTTACACAGGTTAAAAAGTAAGATGTTTGTGCTATGTACTGTGCCTTTCTCTTATGTGTTGATGCATACGCACTGCAGTGACACAATTTACTTGCAATGTAGGATCGAAGCAGGCAGTTTTAATGTAATTACCTTATATCTGTGAGTCATTACTCACAATTATATGAGGATCATTGCACAGAGTAGTTCTTACTATTACTTTTATTATTATTATTAGTTCTAATAGGGGATGTATTACTTTTGATAATATTGATAAAGGTGATGAAAATTTTGATGACACTGGAAGAGTGTTGATAACATAACATGTACTGTAGTTTAAAGTATGTGCTTTAAACACACTCAAGTTTTGTTCTGTTGAAACAGATATACAAAAACTTAAATAAGTCAATTCAGTTTTAATACATTTCCATGGAGATCCCAACATACCCATACACATAAGTGGATTCACTGTGTGCAAATTCACGTCTGTTCATCATACTTTAAAGGTACATGGATGAGTGAGCACATGTATGTGCAAGTGGATATTTGTTTAGGTCTGTGTTTGTGGATTGCCACAGGGTGATTGCTGAGCTAAATTCTTAATTGCACGGTACAAAATATTTAAATTCTTATACAAATCAATCCTTCTTACCCACGGTGGTGGTGCTGTGGTAGCGTTGTCGCCTCACAGTAAGACGCTGTCTGGTTTGATTCTCAGCTAGAGCGTCTTCTGTGTGGAAACATGCGTGATTGGGCATATCTTCGTTGAAGGTTGCGCATCTGGGCTGGTAACTCGGCACGTAAAAATCAACTACCAATCATTAGCGGACCGGAGTTCCACTGTGGTGACCCCTAACCAGGAAAAGCCAAAAGACACAACATACAAATCAATCCTTCTTATATGTTGAAGAGTATTCCTGCATATTTAAAGTGCATGCTTTCTCCCCTCTTTGCCAACCTCAAGCTTCTCCCACTTCTAGTACAAAGATATGCTTTGAATCATGCAGCACATAAAAAACAAAAAGAACTGTTTTCTTTTTTGTGATTTTTTTTTTGATGCCACTGTTTTTACTTTTTTGGAAAATACATGCATTGATCAGCTGTCTTTAAATGCTTTTACATTTTTGTCATTTATCATAATCCCGTATGTACATACATATACATGCACATACATATATATATATATATATATATATATATATATATATATATATATATATATTTAGAGAGGGAGATGTTTAGAGAGAGAGAGATAGAGAGAATATATTACTATTTATCAAGACACTTTTCATCCAATCATGAAATATCAAGCAAATCATCTAATACACATTTAATATCAAAGATACTTAGTCAAATCACATTACATCTAAAACTTCATATACAGGAAATACTTCATCAACACTTTTTTTTTGTAGGGGACAAACCCTCCTATGCTCACTAACTCCAGACTCTCACAACCATGGATAAATAGAAGAGGACTCATGCAGTGAATCCTTGTTGATGCAGAAACCCAAACTCCTAGAGAGAGTGATACAACATTACAATGAGTATTAGCAAGGTGGAAATACTGAACAACATACTGATTTGCTTCGTAATTCATGTGATCTAAAACCAAAGCAGCAGTAGTGATTTTTTATAGCCTTACTCATCTTTCTGTGAAATGTAATTTAGTCATTTGTGTTTCTGATAAAACGTATTTTAGATTGATTATGAAATTTATTGTTTTCTACATGAATGTGTTGTAGATCATATGCAGCATTTATTTATTATTTTATTTTATTTTACATTTGTTGACCGGGCTAGTCTAGCTGGATATATGTCCATTTTCAGTAGAGGCCCGGGGAGAAAAGCTCCAAACAGGAAATTGACAAAGTTAAACTAAGCAATTCTACAGAATTAAAACTAGGCAATACTAAATAAATTGAACTAAGCATTTCTATACATAAAACATAAAATAAACCTTTTTTTTTCTCAATTCCATTGTAACATTCCCATATATATACACATATATATATATATATATATATATATATATATATATATATATATATATATATATATATATATATATATATATATATATATATAAATACACACACACACACACACACACACACACACACACACACACACACACACACACACACACACACACACACACACACAGACAAACACACACAACACACACACTTTATAACTAATCTTCTTTCACCCATGTTTGTAGCTTCATATATTTGTAGTACCTTTAAGAACTCAGATTAAGTATTTTGGACCGTTACTCTTTTTTGTCACAGAGAAAAGAATTTAAAAAATGAAGATGATAATGTAGGTCAACAACAAGTAACTAAAAGGAAGAATTTAGGGGATGCATGAAAACAGACTAAAGGTAAGAAGGACTAGATGCAGCAGGAAATAGAGACCTGCCAGAAAGCAAAGACTGCAGGTAAAATAATTCAGGAATAACTGGTTTAAAGTATTTGGTGCCAGTGTGCAACCTTGACTTTTTTTGTATAGATGCGTGCTTGCGCACAAATATTTTCATATGAGGTTGAAATAAAGAAAAAAAGAACATAAAAATCTTCTGTAATTAATCTGATTACCATGTGTCATTGAATAAAACATGCATGCTAGTGCTGTTAACCAGCAAAAAATGTTAGAAACAACAAAAGTGCAGATGATGATGTAAAACACAGGGAAAAGTTGATTACTGAAATATGTGTTGATGAGATTTATAATATGCATTATATCACCTATCCATAACATTTGGAAAATTGTCATGAAATGTTTTCCTTATCTTTGCAGGAGCAGACATAGTGCATGGAAAACCTCTTTATTACCCAGAAAAAAAAATGTTGGGGTTCATACATGACAATAACCATTATATTCAATTGCCTTCTTGTGAATCTCATAGTAACAAGGTTCAGCAGCATTCAAATGCCTAGAAAAACAACCCTTAATCTGAAACACAAAAGGAATCCAATGAGATGAATCAAAATATCCTGGAAGATAAAATCACACCACCCCATTGCACTTTCTACAGGACTCTACAAATGGTAGGTCACAGTCATCCTCCCACGGTACAAAATAAGAAACTGGTTTTGAATTTTATGTATGTTACTCAAAGGAAGCTCTCACCTTCACTGCAGATGTTGAGCTCAAACCTGAAGAAATTCAAAACCCTGATTACTATAGATAACCAGTCATAACATTACCTTTTTATATATTCTAAAGTGGAACTCAAGAAATTCTTCTCTTGAGCTTTACTACCAAGGTACATTTCTTAAATACATAACTAACTAGATATAATCACTGACCCACTTATAATCCTTGATCTCTATATTAGGAACATAACATACAGACTTATTCTGTAAAAAGTACACATACACAAACACACACACACACACACACACACACACACACACACACACACACACACACACACACACACACACACACAGACACACACACAGACACACACACACACTTTATAACTAATCTTCTTTCACCCATGTTTGTAGCTTCATATATTTGTAGTACCTTTAAGAACTCAGATTAAGTATTTTGGACCGTTACTCTTTTTTGTCACAGAGAAAAGAATTTAAAAAATGAAGATGATAATGTAGGTCAACAACAAGTAACTAAAAGGAAGAATTTAGGGGATGCATGAAAACAGACTAAAGGTAAGAAGGACTAGATGCAGCAGGAAATAGAGACCTGCCAGAAAGCAAACACTGCAGGTAAAATAATTCAGGAATAACTGGTTTAAAGTATTTGGTGCCAGTGTGCAACCTTGACTTTTTTTGTATAGATGTGTGCTTGCGCACAGATATTTTCATATGAGGTTGAAATAGGGCCACAGTATTAAAAAAATGTTAAAGGTTCATAAATCATCCTTTCTTTGAAGCCTAGACAGTCCCCAGCCTTATGAAAGCAAGAAATCTTTAAAAGGGAATAAAAAGGAATGCACATACCTGCAGGTAAAAGGAGGTGCTGTAATGCCAGAGATTGAGAAAAGACAAATACACTTAAAGTGAATGCAGATCAGTAAAAGCTTTGAGTCTAGCTACACTGAAATAACTTGTATCATAGTAGAATACCAGACTATCTACTCAAGTAGACATTTTAACTCTAGCCATGTTTCCCAATAAAATCTGACAGGTTTTGGTTCCCAGGGGGTATATAGGTTCGTACTAGACTAACTCCCCTTGCGAGCCATTATATGCCTAGTCAGTCATCCCCTCCAAGATTCAAACCCTGTACCTTGTGTTTGTAAGGCAAACACCTTAGCCATTAGGCCACCCTCCCAACTATTGGCTATGGGTGGCTGAGCATATACAAGCTTCATGTCTGTAATACAGACCTAGATGCCAGACCAGGAGTGTATTTGGGGCTCCCAACCACTGATCCAAGCTTTGCTTGAATAGGTGCAAGGATGATCTCTACTTCACATGGATGAGAAGCCTGTTCCACAGAATGGGTGACTCCGAGACATACTCCTGTCCCTCCAGCTTGTCCTATTTATGTTGCAGGCAAGGTTTAGTTTCCTGACATTACTTTTTATGAATGTTCAACAGATTTATTATGATTGGATTGGTAGATACTTTGTAGGCCAGACACAGGTCTCCTTTCAGCTGCCTGTAGGAAACTGAATATAAGGACAAGGCTTTGAGGCAGTCCACAGAGGACTTGCCTCCCACACTATGTATTATTTTTGTGCGGAATCTCTGATAATGCTTCAAGTGTTTCATATGCCTGGCCAGACACATACCAAAGAGGGCATTGCATTCAATGACTGGTCTTACAACAGCAGAGTGCAATGGAACAATTACATGTTTGGATCTAAATGCCATACCCCCGTTTATAAGTTGTACAACACAATGACCTCCTCATAACAGTAGACAAATGGTGGTCAATTGCTAGTCACTGTCTACATGCATTCTCAGATCCCTGACTACAGAGTCTTCTTTTAAGAGTGCATTGTCAATGTAGTAGTTTCCTGGGGTTGCCATCTTTCCGAATGATATTATGATGCACTTTTTGGCATTGAGTTTTAGACCATGGCTTTGGAACCAGTTATTAGTCTGTGTCAGACTTTTTTGAAGGATATTTGTGTCTTGGACAGATTCAGTGACTGCACCCAATTTGTAATCATCTACAAACATAATAATTAGAGGCCCTTGATATTAGCCTTGATCTCAGAAACGTAGCTCCAAACAGTAGCAACCTCAGAACTGAATTTTGAGGCACCCCACTAGTAATCTGCCTTTTTGTGGAGGAAGACTCCTCTATTTTAACTTTTTGGGTTCTGTCCATAAGCCTGCTGCCTGTCTAGTGGGGATGTAAAGGTTTGCACCTAGTTTACTAAGCTTTTATGCAAGTCTGAGAGGGGAATTGTATCAAATGTCTTAGCCAGGTCAAGGTTGGCAGTATGCATCATTTTGCCCTTGTCCACTGCTTTGGTGACCTTCTTGAAGAAGTCCACCAGAATAAGTAGGCAAGGCCTGCCCTTGACAGACCGGAACTGATTTTGGTCCAGTGTTTGTATGTTACCTTTGTTTGTCATTTAGGATATTCAGGATAATTCTCTCCATACTGATGCCAAGTTAGGTTTATGGGATGATAATTCCTCAGGTCCATGCATGGCCCTCCCTTGTGCAGTAGGATAACCACTACAGTACTCCATTCATCTGTTACAAATCCTGTTTGGAGGCTGTGATTAAATAATGTTTCTAGTGGTCCCAATGGTTCATGTTTTATGCTATAAAGTAAGTATCCTGGGATATGGTGTTAGGTTGAATGGGGAGGGTCTACAATACATTTAAGTATGTATTATCATTTCCTGGGAAGGAAATGGCATGGTACTTTGTCTGAGGTAATTTGGGTGAGGAGAAGCTCAAATGCTTCATAGTGATGAACCTGCCTTGAAGTGTATTTGCTTTTTTCCCCTTTCCTGTGTAGTAGCTAGTCTAAATGTGTGGAAGGCATTGTAGCCCTGTACTGCCAGTGTGCTCTCCATGACTTTAAAACATGTAACTGCGCAGACATATACATTCGGGTCTATATCAGAACATCAAATGTTTAAAATCGCGAACACTCTAAAGAGTGAAAATACCGGACCTCGAAGTGTTTTTTTTGAGATCGCAGTACAGTGAAGATAGGAATATTTGCCCTTTCCTCACTGTAGCGCAATCCCGAAGTTGGAATATATATTTAGCAGTGGGTATAATGAGTTTGAAGTCCACCATTTTCGCTCTTTAGAGCGTTTGCAATTTTAATCATTCGATGTTCTGATATAGACCCATACATTTACCGGGATGAGTAGAGCTTGCTGGCAGTAGAGTTTCAAAAAAATATATTGGGCTGTGATCCTGCAGACAATTATAAACCTTGCCAATAGCCAGAGGTCAGAATCAAAGCCTGTACCTTGTATCTCTGAGGTAAAGACCTTAACCATTATGCCAGCTGTGGCATTATCATTAGTATACAGCTGTCTGGATTATGTCATGATAACCTAAGCAGCTGATTGCTACTGTTCCACCAACATAGAGACATTTTCTCTCAAGGTAGAATAATTCTTCCTGCTAGAAGCATTCCTAGCTCAGAGAATCTAGAGCAGAATCAAAATGCTGAGGAGGAACTACTGGTTTCTCAAACCATGAGGAGGTCTTTTGGATAGTATTAGGATATTAGAAGAATTTTTTTCTCTCTTCATGAGCCTGAAAGCATAAAAGAACTTCCTTCTGTGCCATGAATGAGTAACAAGATTAGTTGGAAGGTGTTAAACAATTCCCCTTACCCTAAGAAGGAAATCATGTGTACCACAATTACCTCTACAATGTGCTGCTCCAAGCAGATGAGGATAAAAGTAGCATTCCTCCAACTTTGGATGGTGCAGTGGTGCAGCAGTAGTGTTATCACCTTACAGCAAGAGATTCTTCAGCTCGATTCTTGGCTGGGGTGCCTTCTGTGTGGAGTCTGCATGTCCTCCCTGCATTCATGTTGGTTTCCTCCAGGTGCTCTAGTTTCCTCCTACATTACAAAGACATGCATCTGGAATGTTTTTCCCTGGGCCTCCACTGAAAATTGGCTTTGCTCCAAGTCAGACTTTCCTAGTTAACAAATGTTAAATAAATAAACTGACAGACTGACCTCTGAAATGCTCCACTACCGCAAAGTGTTATCCAGGCATGGCTTATAATTTTGAATCCCCGAGGGGGTTTAGAGAAGCAGCTCAGGGAGTCCTTCATAAAGTTCTGCTCTCTAGGGTGTGTGGAGCTTAGTAGGAGGGTGCATTTATGTAGTCAGTGAATGACATCATGGCATGTGCTTCTACCAGTTGCACAATATCAAGCATGAAAACTTCCATATAAATGCTAAACAGTAATTTCTAGGATGAACCCAGTTATTGCCCCATCATAGATGGTAGCTACATTTAGATCTTTGTCAAATGACTGTTGAAAAATGTTATATGAAAGTAAATTAAATAGAAATCAACTATTGTTTTGCTGTGATGGAATGATATGCCTTTATATATACAAGAGTATTTAGAAAGTTGACAGTAAGGTAAATAGAGGAGTAAATGTAACATTGAAATTGGTCTTCTAAAAGTCCTTTGGGAAGGGGAAGTAAATATTTGTAATTATATTATGAGTTCCCGCTATTCATTGATTTTCTGATAGTATCACTCAGTGGAGCATCTGTTATATAGCCACTACATACACATTTAGTAACATACATCTCCTCTATGATGGTGAAAATCAAAGGTTTCTTGTGGCAGTACAGAACTGAATTATGGATAACATTACTTTTTGCAGCATTTAGTTTAGAGCTAAGTAAAGACTGCATTCAGTTATAGCCAGTTGTTCAGTGTGAGAAGTACAGTCTCTGCAAATAGTGGAGTAAGCATCAACATCTGGATGGCATGGTTTGGAGTTTGCTTCCAAAATGAGTATGTGGATAAAAAAATAAATAAATTAATAATTTTCCTCCCAAAATGTTACAACCTGATGAAGTAATAAAAGTTATGGATCTTCCTGATGTCCATCTTTCCTCCTAATACTATCAAAATTTCAAGAAAAATAACTCAATAACTGAGATATTGTATAGAAAGAAAGATGTAGCACAGTGATGTCTTCAATAAATAAAAAAAGAAAAATATAGGAAATTGTCAAAAGATTTTAATACTCTTAACATATACTGGAAGAATCACGCAGATAAAAATAAGCAAAAAGGTTTATTTTACATGCATGTAGACATGCTACAAAGTACATGGTATGTCAGCAGTCTAATTTCTGTACACTTCACATGGGTTTTTATACCCTTCTCAGCACGTACACAGTAACTGGTTACCAGACAAGGAATTTCAGTCAAGGCTATAAATTCACATACTGGAGCCTTAGATGGTCAGAGGTCAGTCACAAGATAAGCTTGTGCCTGGACCAAGGTAACATCTGTGCATTCCTCTTTGGTCAGCAAATTCTTTACAAGAAAAACAGCTTATTTTAACTTGCTTCTTTGCTTGCAATGCAATTTCACATTTTAACCCTTACTATACATGATACAAAGATGTTGAACACAAAGATTCTTACTACATTTCCCCCCTTACAACACTTTGTATCACCAGTAATACATTTTATTCATACAGGTTTTCGCATGACTCGTGTTCTGTATATTCAGAATAATAAGCTTTAGTTACATTGGCAGACAATACACTTGATATTATCATTCGGATGCAAGGAATGCAACAACAACCCAACAGTAGGAATATAATGGCACCAACACATATAGCAATTAAGACATTCATAAGTACTGTTCCCCAATTTCCAAACCAATTTTGGAAAAAGTCAGTTAATGGATTCTGTCCTGGTTTTGTAAGTTCAGAAACTTGTTGTAGGATCTCCAGATGGCTGTTAATGTCATATTTGTTGTCTGTAATGAACGGACAACACTCGCAAGTACCTCCTTTCACCGCTAGGGTGAAATCGAGCGCCATATGATTCTGCAACGCTACAGTCCTTATTGCAGTTAACTCGTCCGTCACCAATTCTAGCGCAGAAAAAGTTGCATTGCTCAGGGTTTTTAACAGTTTTGACAGTTTTCTGAGCTCCCAAATGGATTTTACTGTCCCATACGCTGGAAGAATACCAGCCCAGGAAATAACATCATCGCCCAAGTCCATGTGTGATAGCCCCTTGCTGCTACTATGGGCCAAATCATGGTGATAGATCCAGGATGCATCAACGTTACCTATGGGATTAACAGGTTTATTAACAGCACGTACATTTCGTAGTTTACCTTGGGGAAGAGAAAATGTATGTCTTATAGCTGGTGCTAAATAACCCAAAAAGCAACTGCCTGACCAATTCCTTGGTAACCATTTGTATGCTTTTCTACCACAGATAAAATAACAATCATTTACTTTAAGTGTAATATTGACTGGAACAGAGTGATTTCCTTTATCTTGCAGCCCTTTAAACAAAAGATCATACACAGATAACATTTTTTCAAAGAAACTTGTGTCATTAACAAGCCCTGTACTATTAACAAGCACTCTTATAGGCTTGAAACTCGTTGCACAGTGCCCATCTATTGTACAATTATGAATTATTGTTACATTACACTGACTCCATCCAACCTTAATCTTGCCTAATCTTTGAAAACATACAGTTCCATTCTGGCGACCCATGAGGGGTAATGCTATTTTGTCCTTTAAGGCTACATTTGAAGTTTCAAATAGTAAATTAGTCCATGTATCATTTGCCCCCAAAGGGACTGTACCTAACATTAGACCACCATGTACAGTAGGGATAGCCGTGCATATCCAACAATTTGAAACATTAAAAGATAGAGCATATGCATACTTAATAGCTTGGTACGTATTAAAAGGTGGATGCCAAGCCGTATTCTCATCTCTGTTTACTTGGCTAGTCTTGTTTGAAAATAAAAATGGCCAAAACAGAAAAGTAACAATCACACTTATTAACAACAAAATTATTTTGGAATGCTTTTGTGGGAAGGGCTGCTCCCTTCCGGTATTTTTCTGCATTGCTACAATAGTCAGATACTCATACAAAACAAGATTACTACTAATCAGTGTTCCTCAGGGGAACTCAAGTTTTTGTCCAGTTCAAACTGTTTTACCAGTTTACAGTGTGTCAGATGGATCCATGATGTTCGTTCTTTGATTCGGATTGCTGTAGGTGTTGCGATCAAAACCTGGTATGGACCTTCCCACGTAGGCGAGGCCCAGGTTTTCCTCTTGACAATTTTAATCCAAACCCAGTTCCTGGGTTTCACTTCCAGGATCCTGTTGTTCTTCTGATCTGAAAAGCAATCATTCATTAAAGAGGTGTTAGTCCTGGTCAGCAATTTCCTCATGTAATCTGCTATCTCTTCACCCCCCTCACGTTCCGCAGGCAAAAGATTTTGCCACTGCGGGACGTAATAAGGTCTCCCGTATAATAGTTCAAATGGTGTGACCCCTTTTGAGGTGGGAGTGGTACGCATGGATAGGAGTTCCAGAGGTAAGCAGTTTATCCAAGACTGATGTGTCTCGGCCATGAGTTTACGTAACTTGCCTTTGAGAATACCATTATGGCTTTCAACCAACCCTGCTGACTGTGGGTGGTAGGCACAATGGTGTTTTAACTCGATCTGAAAAATGGCGGCCAGCTTTTGAATAACTTGGTTTACGAAATGTGGGCCATTATCAGAATAGATGCGTGTAGGGAGCCCAAATGAGGGATAATGTTATTTGTAAGGGCCTTGGCTACCGACAGTGCATCTGGGTGTGCTACCGGAAAAGCTTCAACCCATTTTGTAAAAGCGTCAATAATGACTAACACAAATCGCTTCTGTTGAACAGGAGTTAGTTCAATAAAATCCATGCAGATTGTGTGAAATGGATACTGAGGCAGCGGATAAGCTGCTGGGGTGATCCGCACCCCACCACCATGGTATCGTGCACAAAGCAGGCACGATAAACAAAATCATTTAGCATATGCTATAAAGCCCTTGGTCCAGAAAATTTGCTGGATCAGTTGAACCATAGCAGCAGGGCCCAGATGAGATGGGGCATACCTAAAAAGGTTCGTTGGCAAGACATACTTATCATTTGGACCTACAAAAACTCCCTGCTTTTGAATAGCCCCATATTTAATCCATCGCTGTTTTTCCTGAACTGTACTAAGTTCCTGCATTACCTGTAAAGTTTGTAGATCAAATTTATCTGTAGGGTGAAGTTCCTTCTGTGTGGTCGCGAGTGCAAAGGTAGAGGTTAAGGCTACACTTTTTGCAGTTTTGTCAGCCAGTGCATTTCCAAGTGATACTGGATCCTTGGCATTCGTGTGCGCTGCGCACTTACAGATGGCCAGTCCCCGTGGCAGTTGGACAGCTTGTAAGAGGCTAAGGATTAAATCCTTGTGGGTTATTTCCTTTCCTGAGGCCGTAACCATTCCCTATTTTTCCATTGCTGTGCAAAGACATGGACCGTGGAAAAAGCATACTGACTATCTGTGTAGATAGTAACTGCCTTATCCTTGGAGATGGTGCATGCTCTGGACAAAGCGATCAATTTGGCCGCTTGTGCGGACAGGTTCCTGGGGAGGGGTTTTGCCTCCAGTACCTTAGTCTCAGTTGTGACTGCATACCCCACTTGTGTAATACCTGCCTCATTCTTACGTGCTGACCCATCTACAAACAGGGTCCAATCTGAATTTGCCAAAGGTTGGTCCTTAAGGTCTGGTCTTGGTAAGACATTAGAGTGTATTAAACCTAAACACACATGAGGGGCACCATCGTCAGCTGTAGGCAACAGCGTGGCTGGATTAAGAGTGGTGCATCACTCAATGGTCATGTGTGGTTGTGATAGTAATGTTGTCATGCAGGATAAGTGTCTGCTAGGAGAGAGAAAGGTAACTTTATCCTGCAGTAGTATTACCGCGATGGAGTGCGATACTCATAAGGTAAGGTCATGAAACAAAACTAGGGTGGCAGACGCTTGCACAGCCTGTGCGGCTGCGACTACTGCTTGTACACAGTGTGGCAAAGATCGTGCCACTGTGTCCAATTTACTGGAATAAAAAGCTAATGGTCTTAACTTATCCCCATAAGTTTGCAACTGAACCGATGTCATAAAGCCCTGCTTACAATCTACTGTCTGAACAAAGGGTTTTGTATAGTCAGGGAAGCTAAGTGTTGCAGATCCTGCTATTAATTGCTTTACCCTAGTAAATGCCTGTATTGCCTTATCCGTCCATTGCAGCCCATCATGTGCTGCCATGGGAAGTGCGAAAATAAGTTCTGAAAGTGGACTTACTTCCTCTGCATAGTTGGGAATCCAACTACGACAAAAATTTGTTATTCCTAAAAATGACATCATTTCTTATTTTGTGCTGGGCATTGGTGCCTGTAAAATGGCTTCTTTTCTACAGTTATCTAGTTGTCTACCAGCAATTGAAATGGTATAGCCTAGATACCGTACTCCAGTTTTACAAAATTGTAATTTAGATTTATTTACCTTATGTCCATCTTTCGCCAAAAAATGCAATAACCAAATAGTTTCGGACTCACAGACAGCCTTTGTGGGTGCAGCCAGTAAGATGTCGTCCACATACAATAGTAGATGACAGCCATGCTCTGGTTGAAACTGTGCCAGGTTTGTCGACATTTCTTGCGAAAAGATTGTAGGGCTTTCACAATATCCCTGTGGCAGTCGTGTGTATGTGTACCGCTTGCTCATAAACGTAAAGGCGAACCAAAACCTACTATCTTTCTGTAGGGGAATAGAAAAGAATGCGTTACTAATGTCAATAACAGAAAAATACTTATCCGTGGGAAGGATATCATTTAACAAAACAGATGGATCTGGGACCACAGGAGAGCCTTGGCACTACAGCAGCATTTACAGCCTGCAGATCCTGTACCATTCTCCATGTCCCGTCCGGTTTCCTTACTGGGAACAAGGATGTGTTACACTGTGAATCTGTGCATGGAATTAAAACCCCAGCTCTCAGTAGAGCCGTGATCACTGGTAAAATGCCTTCTTCTGCCTTTTTACTTAATGGATACTGACGCTTATGAGGTCTAAAATCGGATTTTGGAGTTATTTTAACCTGTCCTGCTGTTTTCATTAGCCCAATGTTGTGCTGTCCTGGGGACCATAAGGATTTTGGTACTGACTGTAGTTTCAATTTTTTTCTTGTGGGGTCAGAAAGCATAGTCAGGATGGCATACCTCCTGTCGGTGTTAACCGATCTTCTCAAAGATGTACCGTTGGTCTGGCCTGGGTCACCCAATTTAACTTCTGTACCTGAACCCCCTTACCTGCCAGCTGTTCCGGTGTCATTTTTGACCAATCGGTAACCTTTTTCCCAACTATATACCATGCCGTTTGTTCTTCCCTAGTCACAGATACGTGTGGGATTGAGGCATTTTGAAAAAGCTGTTGCATGTCCGTTGTGAGGCTACAAGTAACTGCGGAGTTCCCTGTTTTGTCCCAGTAAAGATTTTGTAATAGGATCCTGGTCACCTTGTGTTTAAAAAATTGTTCCTCATACTTGGGATCAGGTCCCACATTTTTCCTGTAATACATTGTACAGTGTAGTTGTTTGGCAGCCTCTGGTAACTGAATAGCCGTACTATATTTGCTCAAAGCTAGGTTAGTTAACTCATTGGCCACGCTTTGTGGTCCTGTTTCAATAAGATCATTACTATACCAGTAATGTAAATCCCCTTGCCCTACCTGCAACATTTCATCCTGGATTTTCGTACGCTTAGCCAAGATTCCTGATGCAGTTGGTACTGCTGCTATTCTAAAAAACATGCATCAAATCCCTTCCTAATAAGTTAACAGGGCAAATCCGAGAGACAATCACCCGAAATCTAATAGTTTGATTAGTTTCAGGGTCCATAAACCATAAAGGTTTAGACAAAGGTTCCTTATAAATGCGGCCGTCGGCCGCTTTGACTAATACATAGTCATCAGTAGTCACATTGGACGGCACTGCAGTGTGTTTCAATAAGGTCCTAGAAACCCCTGAGTCACATAGAAATTCTACATCCCTCCCTTCAACCTGTAATATGATTACCGGTTGCACTTCTAACTGCATAGTCGTAGCTAGAGCTGTCAGGCTAACAACCTGATATTCACCTTTTTCTGAAAAATCAGTTATCTCATGTTCCCATCCTGCACATTCCCTTTTACCTTCTTTATTCACACCCTCAAAATCATTCTCATTCTGTATTACTGACTCTTGCCAGTCGACTTCAGCACCTGGGTCCGGTTCGTCCGTGCTACCATCATATAGTCATGCTGAACTATGATCTGGAGCAGCAGCGGATTTCCCAGGATTCCGGCAATCTCTTGTGAAATGCCCCTTCTTACTGCATTTAAAACATTCCCCCCTCTTTTGTCTGCCTTCGTAATCTTCAAAATGTTCTACATTCCCTCTCCCTCTGCCCCTACCCCGGCCCTTCCTCTACCTCTGTTGGACGGAGCTTACATTAACATAAGTGTTTCATCCGCGCTCACCATAAAGGTTTGAGCCTGTTTTCTTTTCTTTTTCCTCAAGATATTTTTCTGCATGTAAGGGGATATGAGTCTGTGGACAGGGTATGTACTTTAGCTTCTTTTTGTTTTTACTCTGATTTGTCTATACTATGGTTACGTAGTTCCAGAGTCTCCTCTGCTTGATTTTTGCAAAACTACAGAGGGTATTTTTCCCTGCTTCTCTGCCTCCTGTAAAACTACGGAGGACACCTTTTCTTGATTTTCTGATTCTTTTTCCTGATACTGGGGTGGACCGACCATTTCTTTAGGGACTTCTGGATACAAGGGTGGGGCTGTCGGTTTACGACAGACAACAGATGTCTCGTCATCTTCTTTATGGACAAAAAATGCACCTTTTGCACTCGAGCCACCACTTTCCTTATTCGAAAATTGTTCCCTATGCCTCTTATTAGCTTCTTTTAACCATTTCTGTGCTTGAGGGAATCCCACCTTTACTTGATTTTTAACTTTGCCTCCTGCGTCCCTACGCAGATCTCTCACCAAATTTTGACATTCTGATCTATTTAAGTTACCACTAAATCCATAATTTGTCTTTCATTTTTTATGTATTTTAAGTTTTTTTTTTTTTTTTTTTTCCTCTGGATGTAATTTAAACATATATTCCTCATCTTCAGTCCTTTTATTTAAGCAGCCCTTACTAGCACAACAACTGCTTCCTATTCCCATTTTTCTTATTTAAAAGAAAAACTGTTTCCCATTTTTCTTATTTAAAAGAAAAACTGTTTCCTTTTCCTGAGATCTCTACCGGTCTTTTGTAAAATTTAAACAAAAGAAATTCCTTTATGACTAGTCCCTTTGTTCTTTTAAAAAGAGAACAATACAAAAAGAAAGAAAAAAAAATGTTACGCTTACCTTTCTGCGGTTCTTCCGCCCCGTTCGTCACCGTCCCACGGATCGAATCTAAGAGTGACTGGCCTCTACTTATGACTTCTTTGTCAGAGGTCTTTCCATTCGAGGGAGCCCGAGATTTGTTCTCCCCTCCTGTACAGGTTTTTCAGTCCCTCTTATGCAATTCGTACCGTGAAGAGGTGGCCCCACATTCTTGGGCACCAGAAATGTCAAAAGATTTTAATACTCTTAACATATACTGGAAGAATCATGCAGATAAAAATAAACAAAAAGGTTTATTTTACATGCATGGAGACATGCTACAAAGTACATGGTATGTCAGCAGTCTAATTTCTGTACACTTCACATGGGTTTTTATACCCTTCTCAGCACATACACAGTAACTGGTTACCAGACAAGGAATTTCAGTCAAGGCTATAAATTCACATACTGGAGCCTTAGATGGTCAAAGGTCAGTCACAAGATAAGCTTGTGCCTGGACCAATGTAACATCTGTGCATTCCTCTTTGGTCAGCAAATTCTTTACAAGAAAAACAGCTTATTTTAACTTGCTTCTTTGCTTGCAATGCAATTTCACATTTTAACCCTTACTATACATGATACAAAGATGTTGAACACAAAGATTCTTACTACAGAAATGTAATTATATTGCAATATCTTAACTTTATTCTCTTTTGTACAAAATGGTGCATAGTATTTAATGCTCATACCTTCTTCAATCATAATCTCGCTCCTTTGTGAATCATTAAAAAAAGAGCATTAACCTTTTGTTACAAGAAGTTATTTGGACTACAGCTGTTTACAGTTTTTATTTTTTATTTATTGTATTTTGCTTTTGTTTACCGGGTTTGTCTGTCTGGGTTTAGCCAAAACCCCCTTTTCAGTGGTGGCCCAGGGAGAAAAGCTCCAGCATACCGTGGGATGTGTTTCAATAGTTAAGCTACACTATTTGAATATAGACAGTTCCCTGCAGTATTATATGATTTGGTTATAGGGTTTAGTGATTTTTCTTTAGAGTATAACATTTTGTTGGAGGAGTACTATTAAACTGTTAAGGCATGAGCAATTTTCTGACTTATTGAGAAGTGTGTGCATTGTAGTTAGCTGAGAAAGAGCTAGGTGATTTGGTAACTCTAACCAGTTTAATTATCTGAGGGATAGACGGTGGTGTTTTCTATTATTATAGTTTACTGCAAATTTGGCTGCTTTATTATAACATTGCTGAAATGTGGACAGTTGTCAGACTTGATGTTTAGTGAAGATTATGACAGCACAGAGAATAGATGGCAGTAAAAAGTAAAGGCTATTTGTCTTCTGTCTATGTCAGTGAGGTAAGTTTTTATTCTGTATAATATAACAAGTTTTTGATGATATGCTTTTAATCATGTGTGATATATGGTGGCTAAATTTCAACTGGTCATGATGATACCTAGTAATTTTATATGGCTGTCCTTGTTCTTTTAGGGTTTAATAGTAGTTGTGAATTATTTAGCCATATTTCAGTTGATAAGAAGGATTGCTGTATAAGTTTTTAGAGTTTAGCAATAAATTTGGCAGAACATATTAATGTCGAGTCATCAGCATTTTGATCTATAGTTGTATTCTTTGCAGCAGACTACAGGTCATTAATGAATGTGTTGAAAAGTATAGGGCCTAGTTAAGATCCTTGTGGAGCACCAATAGTTACGGTCAAGAAAGTGAAGAACTTGTTTTTCCATTTTACAGCTTGTGATCTGTTTGAGGTGTAGCTGTGAAACCACTGCAGTGAAGAGTTGGTAATCCCCAAGGATGAGTTAGAGTTTCTGGTGGGAGACAATATGAAAAACTTTTGATAAGTCTAGCAAGGTGATGGAGACCAGGCTTCAAGCATTTCTGTGGATTTTGACATTATTTGCAAAATTCAGCAAAGCAGTTGTTGTGCTGTGCTTAGGATGGAAGTCATGATGGATTGAAGACAGAAGCTGGTTATTTACCAGATAGTTGAGAAGTTGCATATGAATACATATTTTTTAAATATTTTTGATGGGAGATAAAATGGCAATTGGCCTATGGTTTGAAAGATCTGTACTGATTCCACCCTTGTGCAGTAAAATAATTAATGATTTTCCATAGTGAGAGGAATTCATTTTCGGAGTTTGATCAATTAATCAGAACTGAAACTAGATATGCAATAGCCTTAGTTTGCTATTTTAAGATATTTGACAGATAGATTGTCAGGGGTAGGTGTAGTCGCTGTATTTATTTATTTATTTATTTAGATATCTTTTGATGGTGTCTGTGGGGACTGTCTGGAAGGAGAAATGTTGAAGGAAGTTATTTGATTAAGTAGGGACATCAATTAGTCACCTGGTTTGTTTAATAACTTGTACTGTTTGTATAATATGGATATTGAAATGATTTCTTTCAGTTTAATTTCCCCAAGATTTTTTTGGTTCTAATATGATGGCCATCTCTAAGTCAGGATGTAATTAAAGTTCATGAACTTAGTATTGTTTCAGTCTTTGATGTTAGATAAAAGTTCTCTTTGCAGCACTTTGCAGTATGCCTAGAATCAATTCCTGCAATTCATTTGGAGTTACATGTACAAAATTGATTTATGTTGTGTTTGATGTTGACTTTGTTGCTCATCTTGGTCTTGGATTTAATAGTTTATTGTCTGACTCTCAGAATTGTTTTGGATTGTTAGTGCTTATGTTTTGATTGACTGAATAATGAGCTTTCTTTGTCGAGAAATCAATTTGTTAGGTTTCCTAGCTGTCTGTATTCTAATAAAGTAGGAGCTATTTTGTTTTTTTATTTCTTTATTTTTTGTCCCAAACTTCCAAGCTAAGTCTCTTTGTTTCATGAGTTGTTTAATTGATAAGAATAGTTATGGGGCACGGTTAGCGTTGACTGTTTTTATTCTGGGGGAGACTAGCATTTTTAGAACACCAAGAGGGATTTTATTGAACTCAGAGACAGTATCATCTATAGGGAGAGTCTTAAGTTACTCCCCATTAGAGAGATGTAGCGTTTTAATAAAAGTGACTTCATGAAAAGTAGTAACTTTTCTTACCAGGTTGTAATAATGTGTTTTGGGGTTGTTGCTTTGGTACCTTATGGTGTAGAGGGGTAAGTGATCCTCAGGCTGATAATTTCTTTGGAGAGGATGTTAAGATCTGGCCAATGGTTTATTGTTTGGCTGTGTCTTTGTTTTATTTAGTTTGTATGGTTATAAGTTGCATGAACTTGAACAGATGTATATTACTGGTTGGGTTTTCAGATTATATGATTTACCAATCTATACTGGCATCACCCAATAGTATGGTTTCACGAAGGATTTTGAGAAGGCCCAGCTGAGGATATCTTCTAGTGCTTTAGCATTGTTACTTGGTGGTACGTATACACCCATGACTGAGATTGTCTTATGAGGTTTTCAAGTTAGAGAAAGTTGGCAAGATGTGGGGAAAAGGGATATATCTAATGTGTTTCTGTAGAAAATTGTGAGACTGCCCAATTTTTGTGGGCTGTATATAATATGATAATGTTTTTGTCTAGTGGAGTGATTTCTTTCTTTATTTGTTTTTTTTTTACAGACAGAGTCAGGTTTCTGTGGTAAATGTCTGGAGTGTATGGTGCCCTCCATGTGTGTACTTCAGGGATTTTGTTATAAATGCTTGGTACGTTGGTATGGTATATATGAATGTCAGGGTGGGACTATGGGTGAGGTGATGACAATAAAGGAGCTGCTGGGGGTCCTCTGTCAACTAAATTGGTAAGATATCAGAGATGCATTGTCTATTGTTAATGACATAAAAATGGTCTTGAATGATAATCTATAAAGTCATGGAATGGTGGCAAATAAGTATTGGTGGTCTACTTAGCCACACAAACCTCTTTTTATTCTTGTGATTTTTGCCTCTCATACCTGCTGATCATTATGCCTTTCCTCATGGTAAGTACTGATGGGATTCTATGTTTAATCCTCCCTACAAACTGGTGAGACAGTGGATTCAGAGTAAAAGTTAACAGTGAGTTTAATATATTTGCATGGAGCATTATCCTCTAAACAGTTATGTAAAAGTTTATCAAAGATTAGCAAAACATGATCCTGGTGTTGTCTGTGGTGTTCTAAAACGGTGAGTGGTTTAATTGTGACAAAAGAAAATCAATTAATTTGTTTCTTAAAATACTAGCAAAAGCTCATAATTTCAACTTATCCAAGCCATACCTCACAACATGTATGGAAAGATTCCCTTTTCAGAGGATGTTTTCCTCACTGACTTCTCAATCTTAAGATCATGTGGGTATCCGGAACAAGACCACTCTATAGTCAATATTTAGGCATCCATGGAGGATGCATTGTTGTATGTAGTCCTGAGACACGCTCTTCATTTGATGATCATTTTTCATCTGATATTGTTCTTGTTCCAGCAGCCTCAGGGTCAGGTTTCACCATCACTGACCAGAGCCATCTATATTTAAAGACAAAGTCTAACTGCGCCTAGGCTAGGGAGCTATCTGAATGCACCTTGACAATGAGAAGTTATCTCCTCATATCAGCCTGATGAGCCAAGGGCATTTTATTTAGTTGTAGCCCCATTTCCATAAGTGGCTGATGTGTGGTACTCACATCAATTTGATGGCTCACGATGCCTTCCGTGTGTGTGTGTGTGTGTGTGTGTGTGTGTGTGTGTGTGTATGTGTGCGTGTGCGTGTGTGTGTGTGTGTGTGTGTGTGTGTGTGTGTGTGTGTGTGTATGCCAGCCTCCACATGAATGAAGGTTATAATGATTAAGGTGTTAAGCACCAAGTTCACATTCCTGGTCATTGCTGTTTCACTTGCCCATATACCTCTACCTGCTGGTGGTGAGTTTAGCAGAGGAAACCCCCTATCCTCCCATTCAGGATGGGCACATCAGCATCTGTTGCTCACTTCCATACTCTCTGTTGGGCTGCCTATATCTCAGGCTTGCTCACTTAGATCATCTGAGTTATAATCAGATCCTTATCCCCCTGCACCTCAGCACACACATATTACTTGCTAAGTAAACCAGAGTATATGCCTCTGCTGGAATTGTTTTACAGTACATTCTGTGATTTACTCCATTCAAATCTGAAGTGTTTGAGCCAGAGGAATATAAGCCATTCCTGAAATGCATAGGCTACAAAAATAAGGATCATGAGTATATTACTGCTGCCATCAACTCAGCACATTTTGCAGACTGTAGAACTTGGCAAATGAGTCAGTTTGGTGCAGTTTTTTCCTCTCTCTCTTTTTTATTTATTTTTTTTTCATTTTGTATTTGCAAACCTAGACTTATATTCCCACATCTTGTTTTTGATGCACAAGTCATAAGCAGTACAGTTCCAAAGACATGGGAGTATGTTTTCAAAATTTGCAGATATAGTCCACCCACTCAGCCTGACATCAAACTATCATGAGCTATGGCTCTGGTATTTTGGGGATGTCAGGAAAAATATTAATACATAGCTTTGAGAGTTATGGTGCACTGATGTAGAGATCTATAAAGACATTTTGAAAGGAAAAACAATTTATAAGCTGATTTTTTTTATTTCTTAACAGTCTTAACATTAGTTCTATTTCTGTTCAAAGTATTATATAAAAATGTATAAATCTTTTGTTATTCGTGGTGTATGTGTCAAATGTTCACAAAAGTTTATTCAGAAATGATAATTTCTCTGTCATAAGAAGTCATGAAGAGATGCATTGCATTTCTAAGTCTAAATCTATGTCAAGTTTATTTTAGAAGATGGAGAAAAGTGGCCATGGAGACTGTGTTTAAATGTTGAATGTACAGAATGTCAAGAAAGATAGAATGAAAGTTTGCAAAGACTGTCCTCTAAAGAGATATGATGAATTGCTAATGATTTGCATATTAATTGAGCATAAAGTTCCAAACCAAGTGCAGACCATAGAGGGGTGGAAAGGAAGCCCTGCTTTGTACACCTGTCTGGCATAACTAACTGCAGATCATAGTATGGATGGGAGGAAGCCCTGCTTTGTACACCTGCCTGGCATAACTAGCTGCAGATCATAGTATGGATGGGAGGAAGCCCTGCTTTGTACACCTGTCTGGCATAACTAACTGCAGATCATAGTATGGATGGGAGGAAGCCCTGCTTTGTACACCTGTCTGGCATAACTAACTGCAGATCATAGTATGGATGGGAGGAAGCCCTGCTTTGTACACCTGTCTGGCATAACTAGCTGCAGATCATAGTATGGATGGGAGGAAGCCCTGCTTTGTACACCTGTCTGGCATAACTAACTGCAGATCACAGTATGGATGGGAGGAAGCCCTGCTTTGTACACCTGTCTGGCATAACTAACTGCAGATCATAGTATGGATGGGAGGAAGCCCTGCTTTGTACACCTGTCTGGCATAACTAACTGCAGATCATAGTATGGATGGGAGGAAGCCCTGCTTTGTACACCTGTCTGGTATGATGCTGGATACAATCTTCCCTGCAATTTGGAAGGCAGCAGATTTAGAGTAAAGATAAGCAGTAAGTTTGATTCTTGTGCAGGATTAACTCCTTGAATAGTCAGTGAAAGGACATTATGAAAGAACATTAAATATTTTAGAAATGTCAGCAAATTTTAATGGTGCAATTCTCAACATGATTAATAAGAAATTAAGATACATACTTATTTCCTGCAGTGTTCCTAAACTGTGTGAAATCAAACTGGGTTGGTTTATTTGTGACTAAAGACTGTTTATCTTATTTGTTAGGATGTTATCAAAAGCTTATAATACAATGTTCTAAGAACAATGGGCCTATAAAATATGTACCAGTTCAAATTACCTGACTCCATTAACTGTATAGCTGGGGATATTTTGAGAGGGACGGATTTCAGTTTGTACTTACATCTGTAATTGCAAAACCTATTTTGGTCCAATAAAAGGTGTTAAATCACCCCTACCAATGTTATTGTGTTTTCTGATTTTACTGCTGTAATTGCTTTAGCCATTCTTTTTGTACTGTGATACATTTTGGGTGCTTGATTGATGTTAACACTTTCATTAGTTATACTGATGCTATTAAGACTTACAGTACTTCTACTGAAACATTGTAGCAGAACATACCCAACATATACCCATTCTACATAGAAAGCTCAAAAACTATGGAGTCAGAAGTTTTTAATGCCTTGCTACCTGGATAGCAAATAAAAAAAAAATTGGTACTATAGGAAGTGGAATGGTTCCCACAGTCAGTTCTTCACTAGTGAGTGATCAACTTGTCATACTGTCTTCAGAAATCAAAAACAGTTGTAAGGTAAATAATGCAGATACATTATGTCTAGCATCATGCAGGCACAACTTATTAACATGTCTGTTAGAACTGAATGTGGTGTTTCTCTTAAAATGAAAATGAAAACTGAGGAGAGTGTTCATTATTGCTGAAACAAGGGGACATCCCATTGCTTAGAAAAAAAGTCTGGGAATGGGGTGCATTTAGGATAAAACTAACAGAGGAACACTAATACAAATAAATAAAACTTTTTTTATGGCAGTTAGCACAGAGGATTATGGTTATGATATAGTAAAACTGCTTGAACAACCAGCTATGTAGAAAAACAAAAAACCCAAACAACTACTACAAAACACGGGAAATAATTTATTAACTAACAACTTTCGTGCACACGAAATCAGGGCTTCATCAGTTACACAACTTTAAAATGAATCACATTATATGCATCCTTCAATCAACACATACAACATGAAATCATTATATAATTAATTCATTAACTCATTAAATCTTAAAAACATTACATTTCCTTAGGTCTTATATCCTTAGGAAAACATTTAATATTAATCACTTCATTATGCCCTGGAAATTTATCGCCTCCCAATTTCATTTGACATAGACTTTCTTTTTGTTCAACCATATTTTTGTAATCTCCTCCCCTACTACATGGATTAACATATTGCAGTCTATGAAACACAAATTTCTTACATTTAGGAAACTCAAGTAAATGCTTACAGAAAGCATTATTTGTTTTTAAATTTATTTACCAGGAAAGTCCGACTGGGACAGAGCCCATTTTCAGCAGAGGCCCAGGGAAAAATGCTCCAGATGCGTGTCTTTGGAATGTAAGAAGAAACCAGAGCACCCAGAGGAAACCCCTGCAAGTGAAGGGAGGACATGCAAACTCCGCACTGAAGACACCCCAACCAGAATTGAACCGCAGAGCCTGTTGCTGTGAGGCAACAATGCTAACCACTGCACCATGATTTACATGTTCTAAGATACATTTGCTAAACTTTCCAGACATCATATCTGCATAAAAAACTGCACATTCCTGACAAATGGCAACATAAACTAATTGTTCTGTAGATCAAGTATATCTCATATTAGAATATGCAGTAAAATCTAAATGTTGAAATATGATAAATTTGGTATTACTCATATATTGGCACACCTTACAAAAGCCACAGGCAAATGTCCCATTTACTTTCTGAGTAACTGTATTTTCATTCGTAGAAATAAAAAAAGTTTTCTCTATCCAAAATATTTTTCTAAGTATTATTTTTCTTAATTACTATCTTAGGTTTCTCCACCACCATTTTAAATAATTCAGAATTACCTCCTTTACTATTCCAATTATGGTTTAGAACATATCTCAATAAAGAAAATAAAGAATTATCTAATGACATATCAAAAACATAAGTAGCAGTATGTGATAACCTCTCTGCTCTATAAAATGATTTCTTAAGGAGACATCACCCAAAAAAGGGAAATAGTCTTTGTCTCTGTTATTTAAAACTTTTTGATTAGTAAAATTTGAAATATAAACCTTATATCCTTTCTTCAAAAACTTATGTTTGATGTTATTACATTCATCAAACAATGCTTGATCATCAGTAGTGAGCCTAGAGGGCCTGATAATTTGATTTTTTTTTAATATTTCTTTAATATAAATTGAATGGTTACTATTATATGACAAATAATTATTAGCCACTGTATCTTTCCTATACATGGACCTATACAATGACCATGCTTCCTTATTAATCGTTACACTGATACCTAAAAAATGTATTGTAGACCCACATCCACTTTTAACAAACTTAAAAAAGTGGTTGACTTCATCTCTTCCATCAAATAGTCACACAACTCACTGGAACCCTCAATAACAAAAAAAGATCATCTACAAACCTAAAACAGTATTTAACATATTCATAACCTGTCAACCTGGAGAGTAATTTACACTCTCACCCCTTAAAACTAAATTAGCAAATAAAGAAGCCACTGCTGCTCCCATAGCTATTCCTTGTAACTGTTGATAATAATTATTCTTAAAAATAATAAAACAATATTATTCAAAAACACATCCATAATTACATAAATTGTACTATTTTTTATTATTCCAGTCTATATAATGTGTTCAAAATAATCTTAAAAATCCAAACCTTCTATCATAGGAATATATGTAAATAGAGACTGTATGTACATCTACAGTAAAAAAAAAAAAAATATATATATATATATATATATATATATATATATATATATATATATATATATATGTCTGTCATCTACAGAAAATTGTTTTTGCTTACATAAAAAAAGTTTAGCTTACATAAAAAAATCTCCAGAATACTTAATATAGGAACTTCATTTTTGCACTAATGGAGTAATCATATAATTTACATAAATAGACAGTGTTTCAGTGATGGACCTAGCAGCAGAAACTATGGGTCTAAAATGTGGATTAACCACATTTTTATGTATCTTAGGAATACTGAATAAAACTGCTATTTTTGGTTCCCTAACTACCAGTGATGGCTGGTGACTTCAAATTAAAGGGAGGGCTGCAGGAAACAGCTGAATGGGTGGGACCAATGGAAGGGGGTGTGACCAACTAGAAAGAGGTAGCGCTATGCTGCAAACCACAAAAACTGGGACTTTATTTAAACACGCTGCCCTTGGTGCCAAACCATCATTATGAGAGTCCAATCAAGACAAAACAAAGTGCAGAAGAAAAAAATATTTCATATTGGCTACATGACAGCTTACTTAATATCTAGATAGAAATAAAAAGATTGTAAGGCATGAAAAAATAAATTACTTTTTAAATACATTACTGGAATGCCAGTCAAAATCACGTATAAAAAAACAAGCAGCACTCAACTCAAACCACTTCTCCTTGCACTGTAATTCTAATTATAATTTATATTCAGCTTTATAAAATTACCAACTAACATACTGAAGGTAGCAATCTCTGTGATACCCCCATTTGTAAAAATGTTTCTTATCCAAAAAAGACCTGCTGCCTGACAACTATCTACTTGTTTCATGGGGAAAACATGATCAAAGTAAAAAATGAACAGCAAACAAGAAACAAGCTCAAGATAAATTGCTTAAAGGATTACTGCACAGGTTATGGACCACACATGATAGATTGGCATTCTGTTTAGTTTACAGTAAAGCCTGCAAAGATCACTGCAAGTCTCCAATAAATGTAATGAGCTTCTGAAAATACTGTGATTCTGTCCTTTATTACAAATACTGTCATATGCATTTTAATACCTAAGGTTTATACGCTATCTAGTTACGTAAATATTCGCTGCATGGCAACAACAAAAATGCTTTCAATGTTGATAATTCTTTAACAGTATGCTTATTAAAGCTTACTTGCATTGTACAATCTCAGACAAGCTTACCTGATGGTCATTAAAGCATTACTACTTAAACACAGAGCAACAGGCACTGAAACAACATGCATTTTCTGAATAACAAGAAGCATAAATCAACAGTATAAAATATGACTAAAAACCAGAACATTCTGCAAACTCAAGGACAGATGAAAAGCAACTGTATTACTTGTGTCTATCTTGGATGGGGGGATACTTTGCACATGTACACTGCATAACTGCTCCTTACCTTGCTTGGACACATCCAGAGTCACTAAATGGGGGAGTGGGGTAAAACAAGTATGTCACAATTTGAAATGTCTCTGGCTAAAGGTGATGGCCCTGACACATTTGTCATACCTGTCAACCTCAGAGCAAGAAACCTGGACAAAGCCATAAATAGAAGCGGGACAAAGGCCCAAAAATAAGGACAATTTTTAAATATTGCTCTTATAAACTTAGAAAGATAATAGAATAGTAGGTCTTGCATTAGTATGAATTTTCTGAAGGGTATGAAATTTGAAACTCAAATGTCTGTCATTATTTTCTAACTTCAGTCTTTAATGATTTGCCACTAATTTTCCAGAAAAACCACAATTTTGTGAGAAACAGACCAAACATATAATGCAAAAATATAAAATAGCCACACAGTATAGCTGGGAACCAATATTTACACACACACACACACACACACACACACACACACACACACACACACACACACACACACACACACATGCACACACGCACGCACGCACACACACACACACACACACACACACATTAACACATGTACACACATGCACACGCACACCCATGCACGCATACGCACACACAGAGAGAGGTCTGAACATCACTAATTTTGAACTTTGCTTTGCCGTCTTAAGACTCAAGACAGTTTTAATCTATTAATTTCTATAATAATGTAAGCAAGCCAACAAGTGCAACTAAGAATTATATTATTGCAACAAAGCCAACAATAATAAAAAAAAAAATCTACAGCTTTTTTGTATCCCCCTTCATCTTCACCAACCTGCTATTTACCAAGTACAACTAAGAATTAATAAAGCCAACAATACAAAAAAAATCTTATTCTACATTACAACTTTTTTGTATCCCCTTCAACTTCACTAACTGCTATTTACCAAGTACAACTAAGAATTCATAAAGTCAACAATAAAAAAGAACTTATTCTACAAGTTACGTTTTTGTATCCCCTTCACCTTCACTAACCTGCTATTTACCAAATACTTTACAACAATGAAGAACTAATAAAGCCAAAAAAAATATATATATTTTTCTACAAGTTACATGCTACATCCCCCTTCACTAACCTCAGTGGTGGCTCATGGTATTGGAATGTATATATTTATATATATTTTTTTTATTTATTTAAAAAAAATATTGACTGGCTTAGTGGTTTCACTGGCTTGACTACAGGGTACCCAGATGCATGCAAGTCCGACTGACTCACTAAGTCCCAGAACTTAAAATGCACATGTGTGCTCGGCAAGTTCTGGGTTTTAAAGAAAAAACAGTTTCTCTCAATCCAAGCTGAAGTTAAACCAGTTTGGATTAATAAATTAGTGTTTACTGTACACAAGCCAACAAGTCTATGTGTTTTTTAACTGCAATAAATGGAAGGGGCTCGGTCTGCCACTTCTGCCATCACGTACGTGAAGCGGCTGGCTGGATGGGTACTGATCGGTTCTCTGCTCTCTCTCTGTCTTCCCACGCTTTGCATGCTGGGAAAAAGAGAGTGAGCCAAAAACAGCAACAGTATCCTTTTGTTTTTTGGAGGCCTGAGTGGAGTTCATTTAATCGGAGTGAGGAGTCTCGGAGGACACAGGCAACAGAGCAGTGCACGTTGATCTGGCTGGTGTAGAAGAAAGAATAGGCCAGCACTTCAAAGAACAGAAGGAGGAAAGGAACTGAAATAGCAGGTTGCCCAACAAAGATTTACACACAACACTGCTACACAATCTTGGCAGTCTAACAATGGCCAGACATACATAACTTTCAAATATACAGATCTCCACAGAATGTCCAGGGCATGGGACCATATTTATGGCCACTGCTGCATACCACTTCCAGGAGTCTGCTAAGTCACTGGGATTATACCAGGAGCGCAGTCACTAAATAATGATATACCATACCTCTGTACCTCTTACTGCAAGACATCTGGACAAAGCATGACATACTTGGGGGACAGGGGCCAGAAAGAGGGACATATCTCACATAATAGTGTTAGTGTTACAAATTGAAACAGTTGCTGGTGTTACAGGGTTTGCTGCAGTATAACATCCCTGAAGGATATGATGTCTGAAACACTAATGGATGTCAACATTTACTGACTACAATCCTCAAATTATCCTACTGATTTCACAAAAACAGACGTTGTCTGATGAATAGACCAAACATAACAGGCAAACCTCTGGGCAATCTGTGGACATCTGGACAATAAAGAGGTATGTCAGAGACATATCACTGTCAGACGTCAAGTCATGCAGTGAATGCATGTCCAGACAAACTCCGTTAATCTAGCAATCCTCTGTGTGCATAACAGCAATACTCACTTATAATCTGTACCCAGTTCTGGAGCTTTGTCCCCCATGTTGTTGGGCTATCTCCACATGTCTTGTCCAGTGAGGTATTTCCACCTCACCTAGCCCCCACACCTCCATAATGTCCTCCACACAAGCAAGGAAAAGGGGCAAGCCCCACATGAAGGACTTAATTATAGCATCATGATGCTATGGCATTGGCTAATGGAAAGACAACACAGCTGCTGTGGATGCAAGTAGCAAGTGGGAGACACCGATTGATGCACAGGCCATCACCTGCTCATGAGCATTACCTACAAAAGGCAAGCTACTACGTATACAACACAGGTCTGAACCCATCTACACAAAGACAGACTGCGACTACTCAAACCTAACCATTTGCAGTATTCTGAGGAAACTCTTCAGCACTATGGCAGGTATGTCAATCACATAAGCTTGTAATGGAATGCAGAAGAGGGGATGCAATAATGTCAAATAGGACATTAAACAGTAGGTTGCAACAAGACCTGCTGGACTCACATGCTGCTATCCGGCACCTAGGGCCATCCCTGCTTGCCCTGTCTGCATTGACATGGATTACATCTCTGGCCCCTGAATCACCCCAGCAAAGGTCAGCTCATGTATGACTACTACTGGAGTGTCTGTTGTGCAATACTGAGTTTGACACTGCTAGGTCAGCTACCTGGGATGTTGTACACATTCATATGTCACCTGTGAATGCTACTATGATACATATGCTTGTCCTACAAATGTAAGAGACTTATATAGGGTATTTGCATAGTACACAACAGGGGCAGAAGTGTGTGCTGAACTGTATGTTATATACTGAGCCCATACCTGACAACTGTCCAGAGTTTTGCAGACTGGCCACATGTCTGCCTCATATTTGTAGTCAATGCCTCATACAGTTGTGTATTGTCTGGCACATCACTGGCAACCCATTAAAGACTGAAGTCATAACATAATAGCATACATTTCAGTGTCAGAAGCCATATCCTGTGGAGCAGACCTGTGAATGCGACACTGTCTTTGCTGGCAACTACGTGTGTTTCAGCTAGATTCATAAAGTTACATTATTTTCTGGCCTTTGCCCACCAGTGATTTGTGCCCTTGTATAGATGTCTTGCTCTAACAGGAACTAGGTGTCTTAGCATGAAACCCATGTTAATGCAGGCGTACCTTGTCCTGTAGGATGCTGACATTTGTGTAGTCACTAGCAGCTGTGGCGAGCACACCAACCTTGCCAGGTTACTCATCCCATCATTCATTTTAAACCCCAAATGGTGGGCTGCAAAGTCACAGGAGGTGGAGTGTTGAATGTAACATACACATATACACCTCCAGGCTGGCCAAACAGCATGATGCGCGAGAGACATGCTGAGTGCAGTTAACAGTTGACGACACACCTACGCAAATCGTAGCAAGCTACAGGCATCCAACCATGACTACGGACACCCACCACACCTATTGGGACTTGCTGGAATCTGCCAGGATTCAATAGTCTACCCTGCTCCTGGGTCACTTCAACCACCCAACCATAGTGTGCATGACCTATGCCACCTGAACATGAATGCACAGAGATTCCTTGGCATTGTCAATGGCAATGCAGGGGATAAGCCAGTCAACACTCCAATGACAGGTGGAAATAACCTGTACCTGGTCCTAACCAACATGAGTAACCACTGTAGCACTCCTACAGTGTCACCCTCCTTGGTAGTATCTGACCTCATAGCCAACACTGTTCAGGTAACCATCTCCCCTGCACCCCCCTTGTCAGGGTCAAACAAAATTGACTTTACACAAATGACTATAAATCTCCCCAGAGCAGGTAGAAGCAGCTTTACAGCCAATTTCACATCAGTTGGAACTAGCAGTAGTGTCCATGCCCACACCACAATACTATGTGGGCACCTAAATAGCTCTATGGACTCAGCAATACCTGACAGGACAACAACATCTCCCTCAAGGTAGGGTAAATGCCTGTGTTGGACAGCAGCAATACACAAATACCATAACAGGTAGAAATAATTGCTGGACATGGCCAGGAAGGACCAGGTGCCTTATTAGAAGCAATCTCACCTTGGTATGCATGAGCAGATAAGGTCACAGGTGAATTATCCTAAGGCTATCTTTGAGTGCAAATTGAACACATCCACCAAGGCCAATCACTAGGCCTTCCACACATGTGTCTGCAGTCCCAGAGGCAACACACAAATCTGCTCTGTAGTGCTGGTCAGTAACACCACATACACATGCAGCAGATCTAGGCAACTGGTTGCAGACAGGTGACGTGTAAACATCACTCCCCTGTCCCCCCATTGGTACACATTTATTTATTTTTATTATTTTACATTTGTTGACTGTGTATGTCCGACTGAGGTCAAGAACCTTTTTCAGCAGCGGGCCAGGGAGAAAAGCTCCATACATTAGACAGTTTTCCATTTCAAAACAATTTATAACAATAACATAATACATAGTTTATACAATAGAAAAAACACAGAATTTTCAGAAATGTATATAATAAGAAATAATTAGTATGATCTTAGGACATTACTAAGTGAAAGAGAGATCATGTTAAGACATATTCAAGAAAATCTTCTGAAATGTAGCTACTAAGAGAATAAGATGTATAAGCTTAGGACTATACGTAGTGTATTAGGGAACATATTTAGAAGTTTTGTTACACAGTATGTGTGTCATCAGATGAACCACAAAGTTTTTGTTAGAAAGTATATGTGTCATCCGATGAGCTAGTAAGGTGTTAGTAGATCAGGTGGAGAAGTTCAGTTATTAGGATTTGTGAGGGGGAGTATAGAGCAGTAGTTTGTTTTTTCTTAGATGGCGGAAAGAGTTAGGTGGGGAGGGTGCAGTGGCAAGTCCAGTGACATTTTAGATATTCCTTGGTGGTGCTCTTAAGTTGTTTTGGATGAGTGAGGGTTCTGATTTCAAGAGGGAGCTTATTCCAAGCCATAACAGGGTGGTAGCTATATATGTTGCAACCAGATTTAGTCTTAGGTTTGTAGATTTGTAGTAGGTCTTGGGTAGAGCTCCAAAGGGATCTGGTTGGAGTATAGTGGGAGATTAGGGGGGATAGAACTGGGCAGTAGGAGGGCTGGTATAGGATAGAGTGGATGGTCTGGAGCTGAGAAGCTGGTGAGGTAGTGTTTTAGAGAGAGACTGTGGTGGGATTTGTATGGTTGCTGGCCAGCAAATCTGGCTACCTTGTTGTAAGAAGACTCTAGTTTTGTTATTAAGGTTGAGTTGAGAATTGTGAGAATTTGGGAGCTGTACAGTAGAGTAGGTAGGAGGTAAGCATGAGAGACAGTGATCTTGGCTTCAGTAGTCAGAAACTTTTTGTTTCTGTACAGGAGCCCTAATTTCTGGTGGTTTTTTCTGATATAATTATTCACATGTTGGTCAAATTTAAATTGATCATCGATGGTGACGCCTAGGATTTTTTTGCTGAATTCCACCTCAATGGGAGTCTTACTAAGTGACAGTATGGAGAAGAAGAATTTGATGTGGTTAACATTTTTAGGAAGAAATAGTAACAGTTTAGTTTTTTTTTGGGTTGAGGATGAGCTGATTGTTGGAGAGCCAGGTTTCAACTGAATTAAAGGATTGCTGGGTAGCTGATAATAGCTGAGAGGGAGAGTTGGGAATGGTGATGACTGTAGAGTCATCAACATATTGAACTAGAGAAGACTGGGGCAAGAGGTATGGAGTAGGTTGGTAAAGATATTGAAAAGTAGTGGCTCAAGAATAGACCCTTGGGGGACCCCCATTTTAACTGGGAGAGGAGGGGATAGTACAGAGTGCCATCTCACTGCTTGCAGTCTATCAGTGTGGTAGCTGGAGAACCATGCAACAGTATCAGGTGAGAAATTAAGGTTATTCAGCTTATCCAACAGATGAGAGTGAGAGACCATGTCAAAAGCCTTTGAGAGGTCTAAGAATAAGCAAGATACAAGTCTGTGGTCATTTCTGGCTAGAGAAATGGTGTTAAGGAAGGATAATAGGGCTGTAGTAGTGCTATGTTTCGGTCTGAAGCCATGCATGAGGAGATTTTCCTGTATAAGATATTGCATTGTTTGTTTGTGCATGCATTTTTCCAGAACTTTAGAAAGAGGAGAGAGGATAGCAATAGGTCTAAAATATTAGTTATGTCTGTGGAGTTACCTTCTTTATGTATAGGTAGTCTGTAGAATTGTTTCCAGATAGAAGAAACTTTAGATTCTGAGATGGAGCAATTGATTAGGATAGAGACAGGGAGTGCAAGAGATTCAGCTGCTATCCAAAGGAAATATGAGAGAACGTGATCATCTGATACTGAGCATGGTTTCAGCTTGGAGAGTAGAGATTTGATATAGCAGGTAGAGACTGGTCTAAATGAAAAAGTTGGAGCAGGGTTAGTAGTTAGGGCAGATTTAGAAAAGATTTGAAGGTTTGATTTAGAGGGGTTAGGATTAGGGTTGATTAGTTTAGATATAGATTCAATGAAGTAGGTATTGAAGGTGCTGGTTGTTTCTTCAGGTGTTTTGTCTGGACAAGGATTAGGGGAACTTGGATTACCGGGGTGTAGTATTTTTGGGTTATAGCATTCCGGCATTTTTTTGGATCTGCCTTTAATGCTATTGGAAGATTGAAATAGAAGGTTTTTTGTACTTATTAATGAGTTTTTTCTGGTTTCTGAGTTCTTTATATCTTTGCATGTCTATAGGGAGCTTAGTTTGTGTCCATTTTGTCCAAGACCTGTCTTTAACTTTCATAAGGGTACGGTTAGTTTTTGATAGCCATGGTGATATGTTAGATTTTATGCCACTTTACGGAGGGGGGCAAGTGAGTTTAGGATGTTAAAGAAGGTTGATTTAAAAGTTCGTACTGTTTCATCAAGTGGAAGTTGGGAGAGGATTTTCCAGTTAACTCGAGAGAGGAGAGTATTAAAAGGTTTGGGGTGGAATTTTGATAGTTTGCGGCAGGTAATAAATCTGTGTGGGTTGGAGTAATGGGGAGTATATCTGAGCACTTTTATTGGAGAGTGATCACTCAGTGTGTTTGGGAGGGTTTCTGGGTTGTGATATTTGGGGGGATTAGAGACTAGGATCCAGTCTAAAAGGGTGCTAGATGTGTGTCAGTTATTAGTGTGGGTTAGTTGACTGATTAGCTTTGAGAAGCCATATAGACTGATGTGATGTGTAGAGTTA
This sequence comes from Protopterus annectens, assembly GCF_019279795.1. Classification (NCBI taxonomy): domain Eukaryota; kingdom Metazoa; phylum Chordata; order Ceratodontiformes; family Protopteridae; genus Protopterus; species Protopterus annectens. The sequence goes on along the minus strand of NC_056732.1, from coordinate 1,254,294,230 downwards.
GAATTATTAACATTTAACCAGTTAATGTTTACATCCCCAAGAAGGATACTTTTATTGGGAATGTGAAGGGAAAAGAAGGAGAGGATGATTTCTAGTAAGGGAATGTTATCCCCTGGTGGAATATAGATGGCTGCCACTGTAATAGTGGTGTAGTTGTTGAGTTTGAAGTTAGTTGTCAGTAATTGAGCTGGTGGAAATAATGGAATAGGTTGAGTGGTATTTGTAAATGTAAGGTTGTTTGAGTAGACTATAGCTACTCCACCTCTTTTTTTTCTTTTGGTGATCCAGGAGAAGTATATTATATCCCGGGGAGAGAATGTCTTTGGCTAGGTTTTGGGGTTTTAGCCAAGTTTCTGTTAGGGAGATGACATCAGGGTTGTGGTTAGTTATCCATGCATGAAGTTGGCTGATTTTATTAAGAATGATTCTGGTATTGATTGAGTAAAAGGACAGATGTTTGTTTGGGAGGGGTGATTGGCCTGGGTATGGGGATGTATTGAGACTAGTAGTGAGGTTGGGAGTTGGTCCTGGGTTAGAATGTATGTCTCCTGATAGCAGCAGGAGTTTAGGGTGGTGGTTGGGTTTAATTTTTTTGGAAAGTAGGTAAGGTATTTTGTTTTACTTTTGGTAGATGAGGAGTGGGAAGGAGGAATTTTTATTCTAGGCAGCTGGACATTCATAGGGAAAATAGATGCATAGATAGCAATAGACAGCTGTGAATGTGAATGCACAGCACCTGCCATCCTCCCCTTATCATCAGGAAGCAGGTCCATATTTGCCCTCTCAAAGGCAACACACAAAAGTCCCCATAGGCCTGATATCATCCCTGGCTGCATCCTACATGAACACAGGCATGGGCTCTCAGATCCATTCCGCTCTGTAGCCTGAGCTCCTTTGTCATCCCATCTGCAAAGACGACAGCTACTGTCATCCCTATACACAAAGGTGGAGCAATCCACCGACCCAGCCAATCATATGCACATACCCCTAACTAGCCTCCTCTGCAAGGGCATAGAAGGCAATATCAAGGACATCAGCAACATCAAAATGCCTGAGCCCACACAGGATGGTATTGTCAAAGGGAGATCAGGGCTGTTAAACCTGGTTGACCTCTCTGAAGCAAAATTATGAGAGGAAGATGGTGAACAATGCCTAACTTCACTTAGCCCAATTTTCTCACAATAATCCCAAAGTGGCCAAGATATATACGCCTACACAGCTAGGCACAAACCAGTATGTTACCAGATGGTTAGCTAACTGGCCCAATTATAGTACCCACTCGGTCAAAGTAGCGAAACCCACCTGTAGTAGTAGAGTCTTCCAAAGTGGTGTACCCCAAGGATCGGTCTGGGGGCCTCTACTGTTTCAGCGATACATATCTGAGGTACAGGACAAAAGCAGTGGTCTGTGGCTGACCAGGTGCACAGATGCTTGCAAGCTGGCCACTGTCTTTACATTCTCCTACTAATATGAGCATCCCCCAAGAGGCCATCACCAAATTAATGACTGGTGCAAGAAGCATTTCTGCAAACTGAATGCCAGGAGAGGCATCATTCTAGCTGCTTTGGCAGATGTCACCCACACCAGTTATGATGGTAATAATGTACTGAGCATGCAATCAGGTGTGAGGTGACTTGTGCACCAAGGTTGGTAGCAACCTGACAGTTTACCAATGTGTAGGCACCATTGTACAGAAGGCTGTCTACATGGCCCACCTCACAAATACGGGTATGTCATCCAAGAACCAGGATTCCACAACGTACTTGTACTCCACCCTTTTCAGATGCATTACCAAGTACAATGGCTCCTTTGGCATGTACCCTGCCAGAAAATGCAGCAGTTGCAGAGTTCACAGAGGTTCCTGACCAGGAAATTCCAGGGTCTGCAACACCTATCTTATACAGGTAGGCTGAAAGCCCTGTCCCTGTACTCAGTCTCATACAGACTGATCATAGATAACCTGTGTCTGGCATACAAGGCCATGTCCAAGCCTGCCTTGATGGCATCTCTGCATATCTGTAAGACGGATTGCACTCACACATCACACATGCAAGGCCCTCACCTGGTCTGTGACATGTATAGCGGGATAGTGTAGTGTCCCACACAATACACTGTCAGTAAAATACACTCCCTCCCCATGTCTAGCAGAGTACCTGTATAGCCTTCTTGAAGAAGAAGCTGGATGATTGTATAGGAAATGGATGAAACACCCCAGGGATCATGTGTGTGTCCCAGCTGGGCAGGGGAAACAGGTGCTGGCTTGGAAGGGGCATGGGCGAAAGCCTGGGCCAGGATTATGAGGGCATCAGGGCCAATAGCCTGGTATCATCTTATGAGGGACAATATACAAAACACAAGTACAAGTCCCAAACACAGCAAAACCAAAAAACCAAAAGGTGAACGAAAATAGCAGCCAGACTGCAGAGATGAATTCTTCTTTAACAGATTTCAATTCTGGTACCTCAGCCTTCGCCTTCACAAGGAATATTTTCCATACAAAAAATCAGTCCTTATAAATCTTCAGAAAATTTGCATGCTTGATTGAATTATTAACCAATTAACTAAATTGTGTTCTAAAACACTTGAAAAATCAAAAAACAAAATTTGCCAGTTACTACATTAAATATGTGTATTATACAATTTAAATATTTTAATTGACAAGCTATATTTTTTAACTTGAAATTAATATTAATATTAATGATAACATATACCCTAAACCAAATAATGACACCCACATCATTTTCCTTAAATTTCTAAATTCAAACCATTTGGATATAAGGTGTTAAAATTGATAACACATCTAGATTCCATATTCAATAACCGTCTTGCAAAATCAGACAAGTTGGAATTTGCCCCACTGGGTTTGCCCAAAACACTAAAAATTAACCCATTAACCAGCCCCCCATGTGATTCATGGAAATGACTGGCCACAGGGCTTTCTAACCTTCCATTCCTTATGTCACCCAAATGTTCAAGAATTCTTAACTTTACTTTCCTCTTGGTCTGCCCTATATACCATTTCCTAGGTGCACAATTACAACCTAATATGTACACTACACCAAAAGAGTTGCAATCAAAATGATCAATGGCCTTAAAACTTACTTCATTAATTTTGATGCCATCTAAATTTCTGACTCAATCGCAAACCTTGCATCTCCCACATGCATATGTTCCAGCATTACATCTTCTTTCCCTTTGATTTTTTGACCTTAATAACTCCTTTAAATTCTGAAATCTTCTATAAGAAAAGGTCACCCTATTGGGAAATAGATGTCCTAACTTTTCATCCCTACTGATAATAGGCCACAGTGAATTCACCACCCTTCTTACAATTTTAGAAAACTCAGAAAATCTACTAACAAAAAATATGCTATCCCCCTGAGCATCATCCAAACAATGACCTTCAGAAAAATCTTCTCCTTCAATTACATTTATTCCCTTTTGTATACTATGCTTCCTCCTATTCATAGCCATGCCTAACTCATGTTCCACTTGATTTCTTGCACACATCAGTTTTTTTTAGAATAACCTCTATTGCTTAAATTTAAATCTACCCTATTGAATTCCACATCCAGCATAGATTTCTCTGATGTACTGACAGCAATACGCTTGAATTCACCCACTGGTAATAAAGTTATAAGGTGGGTACTATGCATGCTTGAAGCATGCAAAAAATTGTTTGTAGCTGTCGCTTTATGAAAAGGTCTATATTGTATCCTTTTGTCTGAACCTACATAAAACTTTACATCAAGAAATTGAATTTCACACCCCCCAATCATGTAAGTGAAATCCAAACCACATGAATTAGTTCTTAACTCCAATATGAAACTATCAAAATCCCTAGGATCTCCCTTACACAAAAACAAAAGATCATCAATAAATCTTTTATATTTAATGACCTTATTACGAAAAAAATCACTGGAATAAATAAACATGCTTTCAAAATGGGCCATGAATATGATGGCATACGATGGAGCATATGGGGCACCCATAGCTGTGCCCTCTTTTTGCAGAAAAAACTTTTCTTCAAACTCAAAACAATTGTGAGTTAAACAAAATTCCAACAAATTAATAATGTAAAACATACGTGGTCCTTCACCTAACATCTTGTTGACAGCCTCAAGTCCCCACACTTTGTTTATGCTGGTATAAAGTGACTTAACGTCCACACTAGCCCAATAATAGTTATCCTCCCAAATCATCCCTCCCATGTTCCTACACACCTCATTTGTATTTTTCACATGGGAGGACACCCTGGTAAGGTAACTTTTCAACACAGAATACAAGAAAATCCATACATTCTGCAAATAAGCACCCCTACTTGACACAACGGGACCTGGTGGATTCTTCAAATCCTTATGCACCTTGGGAATAATAAAAAAGTCTTGCATTCTTAGGATTTTTAATATGTAATTTTTTTAACATCTGTTGCTGTGAAAAACCCCAGGCGTTCACCCCTTTCTAATATGTCAAGTAGCATGCAATTGAAATCTTTACAAGGGTTGATAGTCAAACATGCATAAATGTTCTCATCCGACAATAAATTCAAGGCTATAAAGTTATACTTGTCCCTGGGTAAAATTACCCAATTACCGCCTTTATCGGACTGAGTAAAAACATATTTGTCTATCACCTCCCTCAGACCACATAAAGCTAGCCACTTATCCTTACTTAGATTGACACTTTTTTTCTTAATTTGTTTAAATTCCTTGAATTCTTTCTCTAATTGACCACATAAAGTTCTTTCAAAAACATTAATACTAACATTGGCATTTGGTGGAACAAAATCACTAACAAACGGAACTTTTGGCAAATCAAACTTGCCATAACCAGTGAAATATTCAAAGTCAGAAACCAAAGCATCAAAATTATGCCCTTCTCCAAAAATATCAAACAATTCATTCTCGTGTAATGACATATCCATTAATGAACTATCCAATGCAGATGCATTCATATTATTAGTATTTTGCTTGTCCGTTTTATCAACATTCACAAAAAAAGCTTTTAAATATAACTTCTTGCAAAATTCTTTGGCTTCAAGAATAACATCTGCCAAACTCGGAAAATGAGTTGGTACAAATTTAGTACCCTTACTTAACAATTTTCGAATGTTGTCAGTAACAACTAAATCGGACAAATTAACAATACGTAAGTCCTCACCTGCATTATAGTCATCATGTCCAAAAACATTAGTGACATTAAGATCAGGAAGTAAAGAAAGTTCACACTGATATAATCCAACATGGCATTCAACAGTCTTATTTTCTTTTCCCTTTCCCTTGAAAACGCTGTCCTCTTCCTCTGTTCTGTGTGTCAGCCTGATTTCCAGAAGTCAGTACACCATTAGGGCCATTGGGACTCGAAGCTGTCTCTATATTTAGATCCTGAAAGGAAATGCTTTTTCTACCCACTGAAGATGATTCCACAGATGAAACCAAAGAGTCCCTGGAAGCGTTTGATTTATAACCGCCTCTCCTTGCTACAGTTCTACCATGCCCCTTCTTAAAGTTGTACTGCCAAGAAAATATTTTATCAGTTTTATAATCATTAGAGTCCCGGATAAACTTCTTTTTGCATTGTACAACCTCATCTTCTATCTTAGAAACCCTTATCTTAATAATTTTGTTCATATTTTGATTAAATGTATAAACAGAACTTTCTTTAATAAGGGTCTCTTGAAGTTGCAAAATCTTAGAGAGCATTCTCTCAAGTGCCCTTTCATTACGTTTAATGAGCACTTTCAACCAGCTTAATGTACATTGCAAGGCAATCTCCTTCCATTCTACCATAAGATTGCCATCATCATCGGAAAACTCGTAAGCCGGTAAACGCTCTACCCTAAGACCCCTTGGTGTTATGCTGGAGCTAACATACTTCTCCAGCAATCTTAAGTCATAAAAAGTAGTAACTTCCTTGACCATTAATCTCTCAAGCTCTTCATATTTAACATAACAATCATTTTGGCAACAAACCCATGGATTACTGGATGCCAATTTCTCATCTCTCTCCTTCCAACTTGCAACAAAGTTAAAAGTTTGCTGATGGCTTACCGCACCTACCGGTGCCATTGCTGCTCCGTCCACCGACATAGTAACAATATCCAAAAACACAAGTACAAGTCCCGAACACAGCTAAACCAAAAAACCAAAAGGTGAATGAAAATAGCAGCCAGACTGCAGAGATTAATTCTTCTTTAATAGATTTTGATTCTGGTACCTCGGCCTTCGCCTTCACAAGGAATATTTTCCATACAAAAAATCAGTCCTTATAAACCATCAGAAAATTTGCATGCTTGATTGAATTATGAGGCTATGCACCTCGTACTCTGCATGTTCCCTGTATGTATTGCAGACTGTCCTGCAATGCTGTCTGAAATGTGTATGTACTGCAGTGGTAGTGTATAGTCTTGTCCCCTCATCAGTTATCATTGTGTGTGGTCTGTATACCAGTAAGCCAGCTCTTATAGTATGTGCATATGCACTCGGTGACACTGTATAGCTCATTCCAATAGCCTTGGTCTTGACCACAATTACCATTCTGCTACTAGGCCCATCACACAGTAGGATTTGTCATCCTTTGCTGTGGGCTTGACAGTAGCAGTGAAAGAGATGGATTGCAGCAGGCAGAACTACTGTAAGGTCTGCCCTGAAGGCCCATAGGTGTCACAGCTGTGCTAGACTGTAGCAGAGGTGTGTGTGTGTGTGTGTGTGTGTGTGTGTGTGTGTGTGTGTGTGTGTGTGTGTGTGTGTATATATATATATATATATATATATATATATATATATATATATACACACACACACACACATATATATATATATATATATATATATATATATATATATATATGTGGTGCTGCGGTAGTATTGTCACCCCACAGTAAGACGCTGTCCGGTTCGATTCTCAGCTAGAGCGTCTTCGGCGTGGAGACATGCGTGAATGGGCATACCTTCATTGAAGGTTGTGCATCAGGGCTGGTAACTCGGCAAGTAAAAATCAACTACCAATCATTAGCAGACCGGAGTTCAGCTGTGGCGACCCCTAACCGGGAAAAGCTGAAAGACACAACAACATATATATATATATATATATATATATATATATATATATATGAGCAAACATAATAGTGCAGGGTATTAATTTACATATGTTGTGTTCCCCTCACAGCTGAACACAGGGGATGGTGTCCCTCCCCTCACAACATGATGTCAGTGTCTTAGTGGACTCCCATGTTGACGGCGGTCATAGTGAGGCACAGGTGGGGTTGTTGGTGCCTGATTCTCTGCCATTGTTTGGTATCCCACTTGTACCCACCATGTCCCTGCACACAGTATGCCACACATGCCCAGTCCACAGCAGCCATGGACAATGGACAGGTTAAGGGTGGTGGCATGGAACAGGCTAGTGTGATGAGTATGGCGAGTGTGAGTGTAGACACCAGCCATAGGCAAAGAGCAGATGAGGTCACACACAGGCAGATGGACAAGGG
>NC_056732.1:1254266741-1254281741 GCF_019279795.1 Protopterus annectens | reverse complement strand
GCTTTGTGTGCTACAGCCATACCTCTCAGAAGTATACAAGACTTTCCTAGGGGTACTGGGTTTGTTTAGCAGACATTTTCTTACATATCTGTAGTCTGACAATGCAATGTATTGCATCATAACCTAGTGACAGACATCTTCCAATAATCACAGTGCTTTACCAGAGGAATACAAGATGTATGATGCACAGACCAATATTATGAGCCTAGCTATATACATTCTTATGCAACAAGGCCAGTTGGGAGGTGTGTTCCAGCTGTTTGACTGATGATGCTGTGTAAATAGTCCAGCAACTTGGTTATATACTGGTTAGGGATCTCCTGCTTGTGCGGCATTTTTTTCTAACCTGAGAAGTCATATCCTGGTGTGGAAATACCTCTCAATGGTACATGTTATGGCAGATTGTCCAAGTGTTTGCCTAGAAGTTTTGTCCAGTCTACATTAACTTGTGTTTTTATGGCAAGTTAGTTGCATATAATTGCAGATTGACATTACAAAATAATGACAGACATTACTGTTTCAGACTACATAACCTTCAGACTATTCCCGCTAATGCAAAACCCCTCATCCTACCAACTTTCTCAGTAGGTAAGGGCAATATTTACAACACGTGCCAATCATTGTACCTTTGTCTCACTTTTATTTATGGCCTTGTCCAGATGTCTTACTCTCAGAGATTGGGAGCTATGGTTGTGGGTGCAGAGTGTATTCTACTGTGCAGACATGTCCATTGTATGTGTAGTATATTCCACATAGCACTGTGACTTCCAGGTATGTCAGTGGCAGAGCAGTACAGAGTAATGTGGTGAACCACTGACAGACAATTGTGTATAGGTCAGTAGTTTGCTATGACATTGGTATAATCCACACAGATGAGAGGGTAGCCCATGTTAAGACTTGTCAGCACACAGATCCCCTGTCCAGCAAGGACACAGGTGGGACCACAGGACTGTATTCTGTGTTTCCTGTGCACCTATGTAGGGGGCACATCACTAGGGGTATTGAGGCACTTGGCTTGCTGTTGACAGGGAGTGCATTCCCCAGATGTCGGAGTGTGTGGTACATGTATCTGTCACACCAAGTCATACTGATATCACAGCCCAGGTTGATGCTGAACCTACAGGTTGATGGAGTGGACCTTGAGTTCCAGATGTGCTACAGTCCCATCAAGGCAGGGTCTGGATTGCCTGTATGTCAGATAGTGGTCAACTCAGCAGAGTCTGTATGGAATGGGATAGAGGGACAGTGCTGTTAGCCTATCTGTGTAGGGTAGGTATTTGTGGATTGGGGTAAGGCCTCAGTATTTGCAAGATCATTGTGTGTGTAGTCTACATGGTCTGTGGTGTGTAGGTTTGTGGGGTTCTCATGTGATTTTGCCTCTGAGGTGTCAATTGTTTGGGTTTTGTTTTGTTGCAGACCTCCACATACATTGGTGTGTGTTGTGTATTTGCGGTAATGTTTTCTGACCCCTTACGCTGCATGGCACCTATGTTACTGTACAATCTGTTCTGGTCTGCACATTCTCCATTTTTCTGGCCAGTGGTTCCCCTTCCCCTTATGTGTGTCTCTTTGTCCTTCTGTAGTCTAGTCACAGGCTTTGGCCACAGTGGCTGCTATGTATTTGTAATTCTGATGTGGGCAGGGTACATGCCATTACATTGCACACAGGGTTGTAGACTTCACACCTCAGAGTGTACCTATTTAGCAGGTTGTCCATCATTGCACCACTCCATTTGCTGTGATCTTTAGACAGTTTGTGTTGCTATATGTTATTGTGAGGCTACACGTGGGCCTAGCTGTCATACCATCACAGACTGACATCTGCACAGGCCAAAATATGACAGTCAGACAAAGGCCCACACATGAGGACAGGGTGTTAATTGTGTTCTCCCAAACACAGACAGCTGGGAGACCGGTTTGGTAATTGCTTGTTTGCTGTTATGTGTTTGATGTCTGCTTCCCCACTGTCTGTCATTGCTGTTTTGCTATGACCCTTTTTTGTTTGGCAAATAGTTGGGAGGCAAATGAAATGTTAGGACAAGCAGAACAGATATACAAGGCATACTTGTGCTCCTTCTGTGACAACCTGTGTCATTCCAGGGGTATGGCTGTTGGCCACTGACATGTTGTCAGTGCCGACACAGAAAAGTGGCAGCCTTTTCTACACTGGCAGTACACTGACCTTCTGCTACCACAGCTTCTGAGAGCCAGACATCTGGACAAAGCCATAAGTGATTGGGGGACAGAGACCTAAATGTAGGGGACCATTTTTAAGTATTGGTGTTAGAAATCTAGAAAGGTGATTCATTAACAGGTTTTGCATTAGCATGCATGTTTCTATGGGTATGCAATCTGACACTACAATTTGTCATTATTTTCTAACCTTAGTCTTGCATGATTTGCCAATGAATTGCCAGGCAACCACTATTTCATGTTATACAGACCACAATTATGATGCAAACCTCTGGACATTCTTCAATAGGTCTGTACAGATGAGCGGTATGGTAGGCAATGTGTAGCTTACTCCAAGCTGTGTACTGTCCATATGCATTCTCCTTGTCCATGACCTGTACAGCTTTCCTGCATTACCAGATATTGACATCTGGACAGTGTGTACATCTCCTACCGTAGGTGTAGCTGACATGCATAATAGTCAGCACTGCAGTTATCTGAACATAGCCCTGTCAAAGACAGCACTGTACCTAGGCCACTACAACACAACAGCCGAGAGTAAGTGCTGGCCAAGTCCTGACAGTGTTAACCACACATATACATAGCTCACTGACCCCTGCAGATTGTGGACATACAAGTTATCATGTGTATTGGGACAGCCCTGCCAATGTGTGCTCGTCTGCTATTTCCCTGCAAATATACATGTTACTGCATTTCTATGGGTATATTGGGGGGGGGCACACCTGTCAACTGTACACATTTGCACAGACTGTGTTGATATTTGCTTTACATTTTGGTTCTATTTAGCATACTATTGTGCCCTGTCTTGGGGACTAGAGGCATATCACTAAAGACCACACGTCAGATTGTAATGGCATACATTTGAGTTTTAAACTTCTTAGCCTTCAGAGCCTTACTGCAGCTACAAGACCTGCTGTGCTATCACTGTGTTAATCTGTTTGGGAGCATTTCATCATTGTCGCCATTTGTGGGCCTTTGTCAGACATTTCATTATGGTTTTCTACAGCTGACTTGCTGGGTGTGGCTGAGGGGTGAGTATGGGACCCCCACACTGACATCCATGCCTGTGACCTATGACCCCCCCAGTTAGTTGGCCCCCCACATATATTGCAGTGGGGTTTGTCACCTTGGGTAATACTACATAGTGTGTGGAGGCCAGTATTGGGCAAACATTTCCTGGTGTCCCACATAGCTGTCAGTTGTCTGCTCCTATCCTAGTAGGCCACCCCATTCCCTTGCATGCATGCAGCAATACCATAGATATGCTACCAGAACATACTAATACAGTCATTTATTGTTAAGAAGACTGAGTTACCCTGTAGCAGTTATGTGGACAGTGCTTGAGGGCTGCCTACGTCGGATGCACGCAGTACACTGTCTATACATGGTATGTTACAGGTAGTGTGATGTGTGTGTCATCCATTTTACTGTGTATCCTAGTTGGAGAGAGGTCTCAGTTCCTGGCTGCCTACAGTGTCAGTGTGTGTGCTACGCATTACCTTTTTGCCAAGGTCAGGCCATACTGGGCATGCCTCCATCTGCCCTACAGTAGCTGGCTCAGGGAGTTCATCCTCTGGGTCTATCTGTGCCTGTGGGGAACCTTAGCAATGGTGGGGGGCTGTGTGGCCCTTCCCTGTACTGTTCCCGCTGTAGCTGTTTCTGCAGGATCATATTGTGTAGCATGGCACATACTATGAACATGTGTGCACATGTGTCTGGACACGGCTCCACCAGATATGTTAAGGCAGCAGAAGTGTGACTTGAGCATCCCAAATACACACTCTATAATGATCCTGGTTTGTAAGTGTGCCTCATTATGGCATTCTTGAGTGGGTGCGTGTGCATTTATGATGGGTATCATCATCCACAGCTCCAGTGCACAGCCAACATTCTTTACCAGACGGTCATACGGGATGTCCCTCCTGGCAAATCTCTGATATAGCTGTGAGGAATACCAGATGTGGGAGTTGTGATAGCTTTCAGGGCTGCCCGCACACACATTCATGATAATGCCCTGGGCATTGCACATGACCTGGCAGTTGATGGAGTTTAAGCCCTTGCAGTTTATGTAGACCCTACCCTGCTCACCGGGTGGTACTTTGATGTGGATGTGCATGCCATCTATGGCCCTCAGTACCTCCAGGTAGGTCTACTACATTGTGGAAGAGGTGCATAATTTTGGTCCACTTCTCACAGGTGCTGGGGAAGTAAATGTGCTCACCGACATGTGGTGGCATGGCATCCAGGAACTGGTGGAGTATCCTGGATGCAGATGCCTGTGAAACCCCCATGATGTCTCCAGTAGGTCTTTGGAAAGTACCTGCAGCTAGTATTCTTAAAGCTGCACATACCTTGGTATCCACTGAGATGGGTTCCCCTCTGTTGGTTCTGGGTTTGAGGTGAGGCTGGCAGAGCTCGATGTGTTGCTGAAGTATGTCCCTGTCCACCTTGTAGTGCTCTACTATCTCCATATCATTTATGTAAACAAGTGTACCAAGACCAGGACAAAATCCAAAATAAACAATATACTAAGTGAAAAGACATCCACTAGGCTGAAGTTAGGATAAAAGACACTTTAATCAGAACTATAAAACAATAAAACAGTAAAAATAGGTAAGTGCTTTCATGGGACTATCGCTTCCTCAGACCATAAAAAACATACACCCTGTTAGAATTCATTTAAACAGTTTTCCTATCAATCAAATACAAAAATAAAATCACATGGTTTGTCTTAATGATGTAAGCCTCTCCTTTTTAGAGCCTGCTTTAAAGAGACAGCATTATTATGTCCCGGATGTGCATCTGCTTTAAAATCTAATATCCATCTTAATTCCATGAACTCAGTCTCATTAGCAATGTCACCCTCTCTAATATTGATGTTGACCTTTTGCAAAACCAACAATTTAAACTGATGGGTACCACCTAGTTCTAGGGCATGTTTGGCTAATGCATTAGTAAGTTTACCATTACTTATATCATTTACATGTTCAAGTATTCTCTCCTTCAAAGTACGGTTGGTCTTCCCAACATAAAACATTTCAGAAGCAATACATTGAGCCCAATAAACACGATTTTTGTCAGTGCGATCTGCATAAAATCGAAACACAATAGCCTTATGTGTTCTGGGATACATAGCTGAAGTAGCTGACCAAATGTATCTGCAGGCTTTGCATGATCTACAGGCATAAGTACTCTGCAGTTCAGAACATGTCCTAACAAATCCAGTTTGCTTATAACATAAGCATTGTATCAGGGTCCTATTGTTTCTAAATGTAAAACATGGAACCTCTCCAACTACTCTACTTGTATCCTCATCTGTCATCAATATTGGCCAATTTTTCTTTAAATGTCACACACAAAGTTGATATTACTGGAATACGTCAAAACAACCCTATCACACCACTGTCCTTTAGGGGCTGCAAGTCTTCTGACTGATGCTCAGACCTATCAGAAAAATAAGGTTTGATTCCATTCCTACGAACTTCTTCAATGGCCCGCTCAATAACCCCTACTTTGTATCCACGTTCTAACAATTCAATATGCAGGGTATCCAAAGCCTTCTCCAAGGACACTGCATCAGTGTGTAATCGCATTACCCTGAGTACTTGGTTCTTAACCACATTTCTGAGAACATGTCCAGGGTACATACTCGTGTTATGTAGAATGTTATTTTTCTTACAAGATTTCCTAAACATACTAGTTGATAATGAACCCAACTCATTTTTACTGACAGATGTATCCAAAAAATCAATACTCTCCAGAGAGTAATGCATAGTGAACATAAGAAAAGTAGTGATGTTCTGCAAATAATCAACAAATTGAGTCAATAAACCAAAAGGCCCCTGCCAAATAAGGAAAACGTCCTCCACAAAACACCTGTAGAAATTCACAATAGTAGCAAAGCGAGTGTCTAAAAACACTGACTGCTTCTCCCAGTAAGCAAAGACTAGATTAGCATATGAGCTGGCACACTCTGTCCTCATAGCAACTCCTATTTTTTGTAAAAAAAATATTCTGTTTCAAAAGTAAAAACATTATTTTCCAAAATTAAATCTAATAATGCACAAATAAGCTCCACTTTGGAGTTAGAGGACATACTCTCAGATGTCAAAAACATTTTAATACTGTTCACTCCTATATCATTGGGAATAACCGTGAAAAGTGAGTTGATATAGTGGCAAATTGTATTAATACTATGGAATGTCTGAAGGGTATGAAGTCTGAAACTGCAATGTCATGGACAATAATATCTCACTTCATCCCTGAGTGAGTTGCAAAACATTAGCTTGAAAACCACACCTGTATGGGTAACGTATCAGATATATGAGCCATGAATCTGCACATTTAAGTGAAACCCTCTACAGTCAAGAGGTATGGCTAGGAGTCTAAACATTGGAATGCACTCATTGCAGGGAGTCCCAACCCTGGGAGATTGTGACATGTCTGCACCCACAGAAACCTGTCCCACAGCCATGGGGAAAAATACAAGCCTTCCCTGATCACACATCCCATACAGCCACATGAATCCAAAATGTGGGTGGCCAAGCCACATGATGTGGGGGTATACATATATGTGAGACAGACACACACCTCCCGTCTGGTCAAGAGTCTGAGACACACAAGACCCTCAAGTGTGGCCAACCCTTCACACCACCCCTATGCAAACTGTGTAGGTAGCTACAGGCCAACATATCTGACTCAGCCCCCCCCCCCAACACTACATATCTTACCCTCTACAAATCTTTCTGGAGTCCACCTATCACCCTGATCCTGCCTGACTTGCATTACTCAACCATGGACTGGTAAGCAAGCCATGCCAAAACAGAAATGCACACAGATCCCCACATCCTAGTATATCAACAAGGTGCTTCACCGTTTCAACAGTACAAGCAGTCAATTGTCTGTAGCCGCACATCTCAACTGGCTGGATTGTGCCAGAATTCCTAGCATATGGCCCATAATAATTACTTGTGCTTCACCCAGGCTGTGTTCCTCTGGTAAATCACTGTGATGATCTGAGGAGTTATGTCTGGAGGTACTGAAACAAGAAATATAGTGTCAAACATCAAATATGGCAGATAAAATGTCTGCAAAACCCTCTAACTCTAGCACCTCATACATTAATAAGAGAAATAGTCACAATCACCCTATGTATGGTCTAAAGTTCCCTCATTGAAATAGAGCTGTCCCCAGATATCATGCACTAACAGGCGGAGATGTATGGCTGTAGCACAAAAATCCCTGGACTGGAGTACAATAATCTCTGGAATGGAGTCCCACATGTACTACAGAAGGTCACACTGGGCATGCTCCTACACTTAGAGAAGTGTCTTCAAGATCTCGTAAATAACAGGCT
Organism: Protopterus annectens; assembly: GCF_019279795.1. NCBI lineage: Eukaryota > Metazoa > Chordata > Ceratodontiformes > Protopteridae > Protopterus > Protopterus annectens. The sequence continues at coordinate 1,254,274,192 of NC_056732.1, read as the reverse complement.
TTTACCACCAAGTACATATCCCATTGCCCTACATTATCAGTCCTGCAGATGTCAGTCATTTTAAAAGTATCTTTTGACAACCCCTCACCTCTATATAAGCTCTGTGGCACGAGCGATAACTACACAACACTCTAATATAAATATAATTAGTTAGGTAGGGGTTCCAATCCAAATTCTTGCAAATGTGAAAGAGAGTGTGTGTGTGTGTGTGTGTGTGTGTGTGTGTGTGTGTGTGTGTGTGTGTGTGTATGTGTTTGTAGGTTAAAGCTTTTGGCCTCATTCACATTCAGTACACTTGCCATTGATCTACTTTAGCAGTCTTGCAGATGTCAGTCACCCTGAAAAAAATCCCTTTGGTCAGCTCATATCCCTGTAAGTTCTGTGACGCATGTGATAACTGCATATTGCTATAGTGCCGCAAACTAATTAGGTAGAAGTTCTAATCCCAGTCCTAGCAATTCAAAAACTGTGTCTGTTTGTGTGAGTGTGTGTGTATATCTGTAGTTGAAAGTGTTTTGTGTCCATCCACAGCCAGTACATTTCAAAGTGTCATACTTTACAAGGTCTGCTGATGCCACTCACCTTAGAAGTATATATGGATGCCATACTATCTATAAGCTCTGTGGCATGTACATTAAATGTATAATCTTGTAGTAGCAATAACTAGATAGGTGGGGGTTCTAATATCAGTGCTAACACAAGTGTGTGTGTGTGTGTGTGTGTGTGTGTGTGTGTGTGTGTGTGTGTGTGTGTGTGTCTGTGAGATAACAGTATCCTGTGTGGGTGGTGGTGTGTTTGTGTGAGAACAGGAACCATGGGAGGTGGGTTTTGCTAATTTATTATATTACACACCCAGTATATGTCCCAACATCCACATTACAAGGCCAACAGTTATCAACCACTGTAGAGGTAGGTGTAGTCAATCTGCCAGCCAAAAGTGTTGTGCCATATGCAATAACTATGTGACAGTATGGAACAGATGACAAGGTAGGCAGCACATCTAATCCTGAGATAGCCCTCCCTACTCAGGAATCATACACAAACACACTCAGGTAGGTATCTACCCCCATGTCAGTAGGTGGCCTGCAAACCAGCTCACAGATAGAACCCACAGTGTGAATGCAGCAGACCCCATGTCAAATTGCTGACCAGACATGAGTTGAGTCCCACAGGCCGTGGACCTGGGTCCTCTCATGGTTGTGATCTACACCTCTGAGGTGCAGGCTAATACAATGGCACCCTGGCTGACAATGTTTGCAGAAAACTGTAAGGTGGGTGCTATCATTACTCACCCAAGTGATGTTGACATCATGCACAAAGGCCTCTCTGGGACCCATGACTGTTGTCAGAATGCTGGACATTAGCTCAATGCCAGATTATGTGTGGCCATCCCCTTAGGTACAACATGGTTCCCATAAAGTAATACATTGATGGTAGACCACTGAACACTGATGTTGTTATAGGAGAACTGGGAACGCAGGTCGACAGTCAGCTCTCTGTTGACTACCACAGTGTCACTGTCTTCAAAAAGTCCATCCACATGTCACCTCCCCTGACCAAGGGTGTTGGATCCAGGATGTAAAAGGACAGTGTTTCCCAGTACTCTCAGCTCATTAGGCCAATCAATATGTACTATGGCTCATCGGCCAAGTACTCCACTGGATACCTGCAAAAACAGGAGAGGCTGCAAATGTACCTCACAAGGAGGATCTTAGGGATTACACACCTGCCCTATATGGACAGACTCTAATAACTCCAAATAATCTCCATCCCATATTGGCTATGTAGGTACAATCTCTGCCTGACTTACACAGCCATGCCCAACACAACTCTGTCATGAATGCTACATCTGAGGAAACCAATCTATCCACACCCTATGACCCAGAGACATCAACCCCATCCGCACAATCAACAGTACATGCTGGAGGGGTAGGTTCACAACACAGAGACTGGCCATGCTATGGACTAGATGCCACATACATGTCATGCAGACCATATCACTGGCTCTCTCCAACAGAAATCTGGAGGAGTGCATGGGGAGTAGGTTAACCACCCTTGTAACCACCCCAGTGACTATACTCAGTTGACACACTGTGGAGTATTGTCAGGTGCCATGCTGCCAGGGTAGCCCCATGGACTATCCTGTAAAGCCTCTATGGCCATCAGCATAGTGCACAGCTAGCATTACAGCTATGGATTCCAGTACTGTCAAATGTGTGTGCATGCATTAGTGTGTATAAAAGTGTTTGTGAGTGGGTACACGTCTGTCAGAAAGTAGTTGGAGGCCAGTCTCACCCAGTACAACTAACAGTGACATACCACACATGTGCTGTTGATGTTATACATTATATATAGGCACCTTGGGGCACTCTCCAACCTATAAGCTCTGTGGTGTGTGTGGTAACTGCATAACATCATAATACCAATAACTACAAAGCTAGGGGTTCTAATATGATTCCTGCCAAATGTGTGTGTGTGTGTGTGTGTGTGTGTGTGTGTGTGTGTGTGTGTGTGTGTGTGTGTGTGTGTGTGTGTGTGTGTGTATGTGTTTGTAGGTTAAATATTTTGGACCCATTCACACTCAGTGCACTCCCTGTTGCCCTACTTTAGCACTCCTGCTGTCAGTCACCTTGAAAGATCACTTTGAGCAGCCTTCAGACCTGTAAGCTCTGTGGCACTTGCGATAACTGTGTAATACTGTAGTGCAGTAAACTACTTAGGTAGTAGTTCTAATCACAGTCCAGACAAATGTAAAAGTGTGTTTGTTTGTCTGAGAGTGTGTGTGTTTGTAGAGACATGATTTTGAGGCCATTCCCACTTACTACACTCCCCTTTCCCCTCTTTTAGCACTGCTGCTGATGTCACTCACCTTTAAAGATACCTTTGGACCACTCTCAAACATATAAGCTCTGTAGTAGCAACAACTAGATAAGTAGGAGTTTGAATCTCATTTCTGGCAGGTGTGCCTGTGATTGTGTTGTTAACATTGTGATCCATATCCATTGGGGGGGGGGGGTGAGTTTTGCTACACGTTTTTGTGGTCCAACCAGTACACTACCAAATGTAACTCTACAGGGCCCACTGTTGGGGTAGCTGTGGACACTCTGTAGTCATATAATCTGTTTGTCATGTGAAATAACTATGTAACAGTATGAAATCCAAAACAAGATATGTGTCCCTTGTAGTCCTGTGATACCATTCCACACCCAGGAATCATAGGCAAACAGACGCATCTATTCACTAATCCCTATGTCACTAAGTGGTCTGCAAACTGGCTCATGGATGAAACCCACAGTGTGATAGCAGCAGATTGCATGTCAGACTGCCAAACAGTCATGATTGGAGTAACACAGGGTCTTGCCCTGGGCCCACTCTTGTGTGTTATGTATGCCTCTGACATCCAGCCCAACACAACTGAAATGTGGCTAACAATGTTTGCAGACAATTGCTAATTGGGAGCTATGTTTACATCCCCAGAATATGTATCCATCCTGCATGAAGTCACCACTGAGACCACCAACTGTCGTCAGAACATTGGCCTTAGTGTCAATGTCAAGAAATGTGGCCCAATCACCTATTGAATCAATGTGTTGTCCACAAATGAACAAATCCGTGGTAGTCCAATAGACACAGATGTCCTTATAGGAGGTCTGTGAACACAGTCTGACAGTAACCTCTCTTTTGACCACCACATTGCCACTGTGGATGGAAAGTCCTTCCATGTGGCACATTGCATAACTAAGGGTGTGTCGTCCAGGAATGAAGAGGTCAATGTCCCCCTCTACTCCATGCTCATTAGGCCAATCAGCAGGTACCATGGCCCATTAGCCATGTCACTCACTACACACCTTCAACAACTGGGTAGGCTGCAAGTGTACCTCACATGTAGGTCCCTATGCATGTCCAATATAGACAGAGGCCCAAACCTCCAAGTGTTCCAAGTCACATCTTGGCTACTTAACAGGCAGTCCCTGCCTGACTGACAATGCCATATCTGGCCAGCTGTGTTGCAAATGCCACAGCTGGGAAACCCCAATCTGTATGCAACACATAAAAAGTGGGGTATGAGATATAGCCTGGTAGCAGAGAGGTGTTCTCTGGAGGCTTGAACCAGGTCTCTGTTACTGCACAGATGTCAATGTTCTACAGTTTAAGCAGTGGTTTGAGAGAGTGCATGTTGAGATTCAGACCTGTAGTGTTGAGTAGCATAATCATCAGATCTGTTATGGTGGTCATTTTGTCTTCAGGACATTGCATAAAAAATGCACTTAGGTGATATTTCTGTCAATATATCTCAGCAGTAATAGTGTTAGTACAACAACCTTCTCTAATTACCGCTTATCTAATTACATTATGTGGCTATGTCTCTATTGTCATGCCTTTGTCCCCCTACTTTCTCTGGCTAGTTCCGGAATCATTACACTAAAGGGTTGTGAGCATACCTCTCCACTGCCAGGCTGTTTGCACACTGTCCATGTGTTTGGTCCATACTTTGTTTCTGTTCCACGGTTTCCTTGTATATGTCTGGGAAATACTGTTATGATCCAAGGATTTATGTCAGTGAATAATGACATACATGTGAGTTTCCATCCTCATAACATTCAGATGGTTCTGCTGAGACACACCCTGTTGCTGTATAACTGTTCAGTTATGACAGCAATGTTTTGATTATATCCCTATATGTGGCCCATTTCCCACCCCTTGTACAGCCTTTGTTCATTACTGTTGCACTAACAGGTTGATAGGTATGGTACTGAGGTATGGCTTCACTGCATGTTATATAACTACATGCATACATTAAGTACACACATACATACATACATATATATATATATATATATATATATATATATATATATATATGTGTGTGTACATATCACGTCTGACCATGATATATCTGTGACATATCTCTCTACTGGCATGCTGTCCACAGACCACCCGCATGTTTGCCTGTTATGTTTTGTCTGTTCTCCAGATAGTTGGTGTCCTTGGAAAATCATTTGGGGACTCTGGGGAATACAGTCAGTAAATACTCACATCTATTGGTATTACTGACTTCATATTCCTCATAAAAAATATGTTACAACAAACTCAGTAACATCTGCAACTGTCTCAATTTATGACAGCAATATGTCCAATCTACCCCTGTGTTTGTGCCTCTGTCCCCAAATGATGTCAGACTTTGTTAAGATATCAATGAGGCTCAGATGTATAATTATTTCTTGCCTTCATTCCTACTAGCATTCCAGTAATATAGTAGACACACAGACATGTCAGGGAAGAGGCCATAGATATGAGTCTTGAGCCTGTACATTCTGAGGTGAACTGCACATTTGAGAGGTCTGTGTATGTCTGGCCATTGTTAACAGACTGTCAGGACTGTGTACACATGTCATGTGTATATTTTATTTGGGCTGTATATGAAGGGGGTAGATGTAAGAGCTATGGCTCCTTTTTCATCTGACAGTGAGTCTGCTCCAGTTTCTGCTGGTCTATTGGCTTTATGTGTTTGTAGGGGAAGACTGAGACATATCCTGCACCATGGTCAGGAGTCAGACTACACTGAGACTTGGGCCAGTATATGTAGGGCCAGTATGTGACTGGCAAACAATGATCTATTTGTTCACATAGTCTGTACACTCTACTGTTCACTTGACTCATCAGTATGTGACTGTGACTGTGGTGATATTGGTTGTGGGTATGCACTTTCACACTGGTGTCTGTTTTTCAGTGTTCTTACATCCCTATAGTGCCTGATATATTTGCATATACATGTTTAATTACCCATAGCAGATTTCCTATTTCAATTACTTGGTGCTATTTCAGTAAATATATGTTAACACACAAAGGAGAGTGTTACTGCAGCAACTCTGTTAGCTTATCTGTGCCAGTACTTCAGATACATCCCCATTTCCATGGCTTCCACCCACCACTTTGTCAGACTTGGTCAAGATTCATTGCAGTAAGGGGTTCTGAGCACACCTCTCAACTGGCTGGATTGCTTCAGGATGTGCAGGTTTATTGCTCTTATTCCTGGTCTGTTTTACAGATTATTCTCATTTTTCTGGTAAATCACTGTGATGATATGATGATTGTTGTCAGTAAATGATGACATGCATTTCATTTTCATACCTCACATCCATCAGAACATGTATGTGGAAACAAACTGTGACACTCTGTCAAGACAAGTACAGGGGAACAATAACCTCTTCATTCCTGGATGCAAAAGCGTTAATAATGAGATGTGCCACATAGAAGGACTTTCTGACCACAGTGGCAATGTGGTGGTCAAAAGAGACATTGCTGTCAACCTGTGTACCCAGATCTCTTATAACACCTTCTGTGCTCAGGGGACTACCATTGATGTGGTAATTCATTGGAACAGGGTTTTTCCCAGATGGGATGACAACACATTTTCTGACATTGAGCTTAATGCCATAGCTCTGAAACCAGTCATTGGACTCAGTGAAGCCTTTCTGTAGGATTCCAACATCACTTGGGTGGTTAATAATAGCTCCCAACTTGCAATTGTCTGCAAACTTTGTCAGCCAGAGTCCCTTCATGTTGGCATGGACTTCAGAGAAGTAGATACCGGACAGGAAAGGACCCGGGACAGAACCCTGTGGGACCCCACTTTTGACTGCTCGGCAGTCTGACTTGGAGCCAGCTAATTTTCACACTGTGAGTTCTATCTGTGAGCTAGTTTGCAGCCCATGTAGTGATGGGTCTAGGACTATTCACTGAAAGCACATTTCACTGAAAGTCAAATGACTGTGCACAAATCACTGAAAGCACAATTCACTGAAAACAAAATTCACTGAAACACATTTTACTGAAAGTTATATATGGCTTTTCCCCACTGTAGCGCAACCCTGGAGTTAGAGTATATAGTAAGGGGGGTGTAGGGACACTGTCTCCCACATTGGGGGGTGTGGGGGATGTAGCCCCTCACATAGTTTGGATATATATTAAGTTTAGAAAAGAGTAATTTATTGAAATTGCAAGTATGCATGTGTATAGTTCAAAATATTTAAAATAGGTGAGGGGCTACTCCCCCCACACCCCAATGTGGGAGGCAGTGCCCCCACCTCCCCAAGCTATATATTCTAACTCCAGAGTCGCACTACAGTGGGGGAAAAGCCATGTATAACTTTCAGTGAAATGTGCTTCAGTGAATTGTGTTTTCAGTGAATTGAGCTTTCAGTGAATTGTGCACAGTCAAATGTGTTTCAGTCAAATGTGCTTTCAGTAAATAGTCCTAACCCCGCAGTGATATAGGGGTTGATGCCTAGCTTAGTGAGTTTTTACATGATTCCTGAGTGGGGAATGTTATCAAAGGCTTTGGCCAGATCAAGGTAGGCTGTATAAGACACTTTGCCTTCATCCACAGCTCGGGTGACTGACTCAGAGAAGTTGAACAGGTTGATTGAGTAGGCATAATCTACCGTTCA
>NC_056732.1:1254216741-1254261741 GCF_019279795.1 Protopterus annectens | reverse complement strand
TTACATATGTGCACTCATACTGTGTCTGTGTGTGCTACTGCCATACTCTGCCTTGATTTCTATTGGTCACCCTGGTTTTTGGCAGCAGTGACCACTAGTTGTGACAGTGTGACACCTGAGGAAAATTTCTTGATGGAGACTACTTGGTGTATGTACTTATCTTGCTGTCATTTGCAGTCTTGGGGTTGGACACAGTATAACTACAACCTTCTTATAGCTACCGTACTTTATACCTTTACTTACCTGGCAGACCTGTGGAGGAAATTTCTGTTAACACTACCTGACTGTTTCTACACATATTCACAAAATCCTGGGTGAAATTATGCATACAGCTTACTACCACTTCTGGGATTCAAACCGTGCCTGAGCAAAAATACAACAAGTTTGTGTTTCATCAAGACTCACTCCTCCAAAGGCAGGAGACCTGTCTGGTGGACCCCGGCCATAAATAAGCTATGCAACAGAAGGAGAAAGCTACTACATGACAGAGCAAAATCCCAAAAAGGGAAGGCGTCACTGATCACTACTAACAAGAAACTACGATCCCTCATAAAATCTTCTAAGGCCAGCTTTGAAAGAACAATTGCACAAGGCACTAAAGATAATCACAAGGCCTTCTTTAGTTATGTCAGAAACCTGGGAGGCAACTCCCAGATATGCTCTGAGTTAGTGCAAAATGACAAAAAGTTCACTGAACCCACAGACATTGCCAACATCCTGGCAGAAAGGTTCAGTGCAAACTCCCCCCCCCTTCCCCCCTAAAGAGCAAATGTCTATCCCAACAGAGTGTAGCCTTCCTGAGGTCACAGATGCACAGGTGAGAGCTGCCCTCTCCAAAGCTAAAAACACAGCATCAATGGGACCAGACGGTGTCCCGGGCTGCGTCTTAGATGAGCTCCAAGAAGAACTAAACCCTCAGATAAAGTCACTGTTCAATCTCAGCCTTACTACAGGATATGTTCCCAAGGAATGGCATACAGCAACAGTGGTCCCACTCCACAAAGGTGGTGCCACAACAGACCCCAAAAACTATTGCCCTATAAGCCTAACTAGCCTGGTCTGCAAAGCTATGGAACGTATCATCATGGAAATCATAAACCAAGTCATTGGGAACCTCCAGACACTGGATCCTACCCAATTTGGCTTCGTTAAGGGCAGATCTTGCCTCTTGAACCTGGTTGACTTCTTTGAAACAGTTACCAAAGCCATAGATGAAGTGAAGTTAGTCCACACAGTCTACCTGGACCTCGCAAAGGCCTTTGACACAATACCCCACTCGGGCATCATAAATAAGCTCACCAGCTTAAATACCAACCCGTATGTCACAAAATGGTTTGCAAACTGGCTCAGGGATAGAACCCACATGGTCAGAATAGCAGGTGCCATGTCAGACTCTAAACCAGTTACAAGTGGTGTCCTACAAGGCTCAGTCCTGGGACATCTCTTGTTCGGTATATATTTCTCCGAGGTACAGGCTAACACGGGTGGACTATGGCTGACCAAGTTCACAGATGACTGCAAACTGGGTGCTATAATCGACTCTCCGACTGACACAAGCATCCTCCAAAAGGGTCTCACAGAGATGGATAACTGGTGCCAGAGCCATGGCCTAAAGCTAAATGCCAAAAAGTGCATAGTCATCTCCTTTGGAAAAAAACAAAGTGCCCACAAATTACTATATAGGTGGTAATCCATTAAGTATGGAAGAAGTAATTAGGGACTTGGGGACCCAAGTAGATAGCAATCTCTCCTTTGACAATCACGTTGCCAAAGTGGTTAGAAAGACCTTCTATATAGCCCACCTTATCATGAAAGGGTTCACATCTAGATCAAGAGAGGTCATTGTGGCCCTCTACTCATCACTTATCAGGCCCATAATTGAGTAAAATGCCCCGTTTGGGATGTACCTTACCTGACACCTTCAGCAACTGGAAAGACCCCAAAAGTATCTCACCAAGAGGATCAAGGGGCTCAAACAGATGCCCTATGCAGTTTGGCTGAAGAAACTCCAGCTCTACTCAGTTGCGTACTGCCTACTCAGAGGCGATCTGTGTCTGACGTATAAAGCCATGTCCAACCCAGAATTAATGGACATGCTTCACCTCAGGAAATCTAAATCCCTTAGAGCTACACGCTCCAGGGACCTGAACCTCAGCACAGAAATAAATAGGACATGGTGGAGGGACAGATTCATATCCCAGTGGCTGCCCTCACTCTGGAATATAATCCCAATCCATGTCAGGCAGAGCCCCTCACTGACCCTTTTCAAGAGAAATCTTGATGAATGGATGGGAGATCGTAAGTTTAGCCTTGGGATCTCTTCTGTGTTGCTGCTTGACAGAGGTACAGTAAACAAACCATAAAAGGGCTACCTTCTGTGACCTACTATACAGAGGCACAGTCAACTAATCTAAAAGGGTGGCAAAAGCCAACGATACTCTGGCTAGGCTTATAAATGCCCTAGGGCAGATAGCCTAGTATCAACCTATGAACCTATGAACCTATGAATCAGAATGAGCTATTTAGAATCTGCTGCTTCTTGTTTGACTGTTTTTTGTCTAATACTCTCTTGGTTGTACACTCTGAAGTTGTAATTCTGACATTCATGCATAGTACATATGTCTTGTATAGCACAGTGTAGACAACACTGATTAACACAACATTAATATTTAGATATCAGATCTTGGCGCATGTAATATTTCATAGAGTTAATCTCCTGTTTTATAACTCCACAATCTTTGTCAGGTGAGCCTTGATTGTTTAATGCTTTTAAAGCTATAGTTGCTATGCATAAACTGTACACATTTCGAGTCATACAGTACCAAAGTAAACACAACCAGTCTGGGGTTTTGACTTTTATTGACAAGTACTTACACTTTTATTGATATATAACCTGTATGTCACTATTACTCTCCTACTGGCTTCTTTATTCATTGCAAACCATACCCATTTTTAAATACTGCAATGTGACATTCTACTCATTTTTATTTATTTATCCTGAATACTACAAACTAGATTGTTACTCACCAGCCTTGTGATACAGCTTTAGCAGCCTGCTGGTGTGGGCGTCCAGGTTTGCAGCACTCTCATCTGCAGCTGTACAGGAGCTAAGAAAAAAACATTTATGCATACCTATCCATTACATACACAGACTGGACTTTGGAAAACACATATTGTGACTGATACTTACACACGCCTGGAGCATTCTCTGCCCAGGCATTTTGGACCCATTGGTCCAAGAGCTCCCTCTTCCTCCACTTCAAGTCAGCAAATTAGTGCTGGGCCTGCTCACCAGTCTGAGTGATACTAGTGGCACTGGTGAGGTCAAGGGTGAGACAGTCCCAAGCCTCTGCTTTGTATTGGGAGCCCTGGTACTGGTCCTGCAGCAGTCTCATGTCATGGTTTTCTACAAGGAGTCCAACCATGACCCTGGACTCCTGAATGCCCCAGCACTGCTTCCAAAAGCCCACACCTTCACCAACACCAGCCATTATGCCTAAAGTGGGGAGCTACAACTGGTTATGAGCTGTATTCCCATCTGCGAGATTTAAATAGGGCTGATTTCCCATCCCTTTCTGTGATTGGACAGTTTTGAATATGCTGAGCTAAGGTAAGCAGCGGCCAAACCTGCTTAGCAAAGATAAGCATTGCTTAAAGGGGTAGATGCTAAGCCCTGCTTACAAGTCCGCAAATCTGCTTAGCTACACTAATTCTTGCTTAGAATTTACATTTAAGCAATGCTTATACTGGCTAAGCATAGCTGAGCACATGTTAGCTTTGTTCAACTTTCCTTTTATAGACTATTAGCATTGCGGGGTTGATTCCTCATAAATGACATATTATGATATGTATGTTTACATTCTATAACATCCCCCTATGTGCTTTAAATACATTACATTCTTTTGTGGCTAATCCATATGGGACACTTCTGTTTATATGGGGATTTCACATCTGTACTACACTGACACCTCACATTTGGGCTTGCTACACTACCCTGCTCAACAAATGTATAATATTCACTACCTATTTATAACAAGATATGTTTTAGCCATGTTTTACATATGAAAATAAATGAACTGCTTTGGGGCTCAAACCAAGACTGACTGAATGTTAAGCAAACACTCTAACCACTATGCTGATCCGCTTTCACTGTTGTGCCTGTATGTTTCTATTTAACTCCTTTAGATATATAAACTCTGCTATGAATAGATGTGCAATGCACACACCCACTCAGCTACGCTTAAACTTTATTGGAAACAGAAAAAAAAAATTTAACTTTTTGTGTTCTGTTTTTATTTTACTTTAGGATTATGCACATTGCTTTTTGCCTGTTAGGGCAGGACATCTGGACAAAGCCTGACATGATGGGGAAGAAATAGGGACAGTTTTTAAATATTGCTCTAGCCAACTTAGGACGTTGATAGAATAACATGGTTTGCATTGCCATGACTTTTCTGAAGGGTAAAATGTGTGAAACTGCATTGTCTGTCGTTATTTTCAGATTTAACTCTTTAATGATTTTCCACTATTTTGCCAGACAACTATCTCACATGTGGAGTGGATCACACTTATGAGACTAACATCTGGCATTCTGTGAATATCTGTACAGTTCAGGGGTATGTGTGTGCATTTGCACACATTTCCTGCTTCTGCAACATGCAGAAGTGGAGTGCGGCTTTAGCAATACACGGGGTATGTCTCAGAAGCTGTGACACCCCTCCTGTATTGTTTCCTTTTGCTGTTTTAATTTTCAGTGTCCGTGGACACTGACAATGTTATTTTTTACATGTCAGTGTCCACGAACACTGAATACTGGCATAATCTTAGAGCTAAGCTCTAATATTATGCCAGTATGGCATAGAAAGTGCCATACAGCACTTTCTGAGCACAGTGGGCATGTTTAGTGTCTGTGCACTGCTCAGACACACTCCTTGCGCTTGTACACAGATTGTGTCCATATAGAGAGCACAGCAGCACGCCTTCATGCATATGCAAGGTGCGCTGCTGTTCTACATGCACACAAACCACTCCGTGCAGGAATAGCCCTATTCCTCATGGAGTTTCATGAATCATGGTGTATTTTAATCAGCACTCCAATTTTTGTTTGGTTGTACCTACTTTTAATGGGCCTTTGTCCAGATTTTTGGTGTTTCCAGGTTGAGAGGTATGAGCTGACTGACTTTCATGAAAAATCACATTGTCATGGGATATTCCATGAACATGAAAGGTTCCTTTGTAACTATTTTATGTGATATTGCACACATTTTGACTCTGTGTCTCTTCATAATTACCAGATTACCTCTCTAAATATTAACTTTGTTTCTGGTGTTGAATATGCTGCTCAGCAAATAACTCTGTAAATTTGAAGTATGAATCTTCATAGTAACAGCAAGTGTTCCACAAGCTTTATGACTCAAATATATTTGAGTGTTTTGAGAACTTTAGGAAACATTACTTGAAACAATAATCTGTACCTTGTGCAGGTATACTAACCATTAAGCATAGTATGCCCAACATGCTTTAATTTGTGTCATGAATATGTAAAAACAATGCATGTAGATTTATGTTATTAGGCCAGCTTAATACCTTTAACATTGTTGCAGACAAAATACTGCATTTTGCATACTTATCAAGCTTAAATGCAACCCAAATGCCTTTAATAATCTGATTTTCTGACTGGCGGTTATTACTGCTGATGCTGTTTATACTACATTCTTTTGCGTCTACTGCTGCAACATTTTATAATCATTGCATATGACTGTAATACTCACAGTTACTTTGCAGTATTATTTCTCATGCCTGAAGCAGCAGTGCTAACAGTGGGTGTGATTTCTGCCTGTTTGCTCATTTCCAGGTACCATCTGGGGTACCATATTCTTGTTTATCATTTCCATTTTTTACTATTATTGTTTTTAACAGTTTTGGCTTTATTTAATGTTTGTTCTTACTAACATTTTTTATTTTGCAGATGTTTTGTGCCTCACTCATGCTGTAAGTTGAATACTTGAAAGTTCAATCTCTCCCACAAGCACATATCCTCTAGCAGAGCCTGATAATGGTCAAATGGGGCCCTAGACAGGGTAATGGATCAAGCCACCCTACCACCCCCCAAGCCATTCCGGTGTCCCATTGCTTGGCTATTTCTCATCAGTTTCCATAAACACTGTTCAAGCCTGTCAGAGTGTATCCTATTTTCTTTGTTACTTCTACAATGATTAGAGATACTTTAAATTTTTGTTTCAAATGTTATAGCACAGACATTGATAGCCATTTGCTAAGCAAAACAATACAGTCTTACAATGAAACCAGACTTAGCATGAACAGTAAGCTTCTCTGCCCTTGAAACTCGCATTCATTGGAACGATATTGAAACCCAAATTTAAAGAAAATGCATCTGGCCAGTGGTGGATTAAGTTTTCCTTTGAGCTGTTTTCAAACCATAGGCCCTTTGTACACACTTTTAGAGCCATGCATGCATGCATGTGTTCTTTGATGCCCCATCCTGATTGTATTAAATTATATTCCTTGTATAATACAGTACCACTTGTTAGAGTGTGCTTTAAATTTGAAGGTTTGAATATTTTTCCAGTAAGCAATGAAAAAAAGTCTATGAACTAATAAACTATCCACATTTCAACCACAAAAGGCCATTCAAATGTCTGTCATTACAATCCACTGATATACACAATCTCTGCAGAAGTAAAAGTCATCTAATAATTCCACATTAAAGAGATCTGTAACTAATGAAGAGGTTGCTGTTGGCAAATAACTTTACATTTCATTGTTTCATGTATAAATTCAGTGCCTACTGCTGTTGAAGAATCAATCTCTCATGTTACATTAAAAATGGTAAGCTGGTAATAGGGAATCACTGTAAAACTAACACAAGGTTCATAGTTACTAGGCTTCTTATGCAAAGGAAGGCACACTCAAGAGTGCAGCACCCCCTCTTAAAGGGCACTGTAGTATCAGCACTCCATTTATATGGTGTGGCAGTAGAACCCACAGCTTTCTGCAGAAGTAAAAGTCATCTAATAATTCCACATTAAAGAGATCTGTAACTAATGAAGAGATTGCTGTTGGCAAATAACTTTACATTTCATTGTTTCATGTATAAATTCAGTGCCTACTGCTGTTGAAGAATCAATCTCTCATGTTACATTAAAAATGGTAAGCTGGTAATAAGGAATCACTGTAAAACTGACAAAAGGTTCATAGTTACTAGGCTTCTTATGCAAAGGCAGGCACACTCAAGAGTGCAGCACCCCCCTTAAAGGGCACTGTAGTATCAGCACTCCATTTATATGGCGTGGCAGTAGAACCCACAGCTTTCTGCACATAAGGTAAGGATGCTACCTGCTGTGCTACTATCACTGCTTTAAAATGTTATAGCTCAGACACTGATGATGGCCATTTGATAAACAAAAATGTTACACACTGAAAGACAGCATAAGCAACAATTAGCGTCTCTTCCTGAAAACTCAACATTCCTTAGGAATGCAGAGAAACTCAACATTTTTGAAAATGCATAGAAACTTAACAGTCTTTGAAAATGCACAGGAACTCAACATTCTTTGAAAATGTTTTCAGGCACCTAGGCAGCAAGACATTTCCCTGTGGTACATTTGGGTGGGAACACATGGTTGAAATGACATTCAGCTGCAGAGAAATATGGCTGTGGGAAAAGAACGGAATGCAATGCCAAGCCCTCAACTTCAATAACCAAATGCATAGTGGAAAAATAATGCCAGTGTGTGTGTGTGTGTGTGTGTGTGTGTGTGTGTGTGTGTGTGTGTGTGTGTGTGTGTGTGTGTGTGGATCACTATCCCCTTCACAGTGTCTAGGGAATATTACCTAAAATGCATACTGCAGCATAAATGTGACTACAGTAGCATGCAGGATTTCCTCCATGCTGTAGCACACTTTGACATGTTTTGTTACAGAAGCATGTACTGAACACTGAGCACAAAACTCAGTACTTCTTCTGCCCCCACGCACTTGGGTTTTAAAGCTGTTAGCTTGGCAGTGTGTGCTTCTTTTTTTTTTACAGCAGTCATATTTCTCTACAGCTGAACATTACTTCAACCAAGCTCCCCAACCAAATGGGCCACAGGGATATATCTCACAGACTCAGTACCTGAACCCTTTAAAAATGCACAGAAACTCAACATTCTTTGACAGAAACTCAATATTATTTGAAAATGCAACAAAACTCAACAGTCCTTGAAAATGCACAGGCACTCAACATTCTTTGAAAATGCACAGAAACTCAATAGCTCTTGAAAATGTACTGAAACTCAACAGTCCCTGAAAATGCACCTGCTAGCTGGTGTACAGGATTCAAGTTCCAGTCTCCTGTAATCAATGTAAAGGGTTTGAGCCTGAATATGTTAAAAAAACTGCCATCTTTAACTGGGTCATTTTACACACACACACACACACACACACACACACACACACACACACACACACACACACACACACACACACACACACACACACACACACACACACACACACACACACACACACACACACACACACACACACACACACACACACACACACACACACACACACACACACACACACACACACACACAAACACACACACAGTATAGGCATGCAAAATATGTGATTTATTTTATCTTGTTAAATTATATTATATAGAAATTCATTATGCTAATAACACCATACTTAATTCCTGAAACAAGCAATAATAAAAATATTTACTGTGATACATAATTACATTGCAAGCATGTGTGGGGGGGTATGGATGTGCTGTCACCTACCAAGAAAATATTGTCAAATACCACTTAGGTGAATGTGAAAGAATGAATGGGCTTCTGACAAAAAGTGTTCTATATGGCAAAAAAAGTCCTCCTACATTCCCATACAGGATTTTCACACTTTCGTCTCCAGGTAATATAATTACTTCTCAAGTCATCTGAACTCAAGGATATATTTTAACATTTAACATTTTTAACTCTTTTGTAGATGGCCATTTGATCTGTCATTCAACAAGCGTATTTGTTGTTCTATGATAAATAATTAAAAGTCCTCCTTGTACAATTTTATCACTGTTATATTCTAGCTGCTATATCACACTACCTCTTGAAATATGATCCTTTGTTTCTATTTTTCTGTTGTAGGAGGGACTCTGTTTCAGTATAATGGTCAGAAAATGTCACAGTTCCTTTCATCAACTATCTAGGACAGTGACTGGGAAAGGTGTCATGGTTGCGCAACTTGAGTATGGCCTACCCTTGCTTGTCATCTCCTGTAACAAAAATAAATTAACACTTCAGACATATATCTAATAACATGTGCTGCTTCATCAACAGTATCCCATGCACTGAGCAAAATCGATTTACCTTATCCAAAGCAAAGTGGCGCCCAGTATAAGCCACAGCCAACCTTCTCCTAGTTTCGAATTCTTCATATTACTCCACCTAGATGACTCTCTCTGTACTTGCAATGAAAGTTGTCATAACACTCCAAGCTAAACCCTCAGAACTCAGGGTACAGTAGGCTATACTCTAAAATCCATCTACTCAACTATATAGTTCTGACTGTAGTGCATCTACTCAAGCAGTATCTCTTTGAACAATACAAATGCAAGTGCCAGAACAGTGGACATATTACCTAATGAATGCTACTCTACTCTAGGTTAATTTCCTCACATGTCACCCCATTTATACCTTTGCTCTATCAGTTACCACTGTGTGTCTGCTTTCTGTAAATATGTGCATAGCTTCTCTTTCCCCTTGGTCACTCTCATTTTACATTTACCTTTCTCAGTCTCTCTGTCTCTGAATTCAGTGTCTTTACCTCTACTTATCTATTGTTTTGTCCTCTTCATGCCTTTTGTTATCCAGAGCTGGATAATGGTGAAATGGGACTCTAGGCAGGGTAATAGATCAGGCCATTCCCCCACAGCCATTCCTATGTCCCAGTACATGGGTATTCCTCTATTTTACTATTTTTTTCTTTACTTCTACAGTGATTACAGATACTTGGATTTAATTTAAAACTTTTATTTCAGATTTTAATAGTACAAACACTGATACCATTTCCTTAGCAAAACAATACAGGCTCACAATGAAAACAATCTTAGTTTGAACAGTAAACCTCTGCCCTTGAAACTCACATTTATTGATTCTGCATTGAAACCCACATTCAATGAAAATCATCTGGCCAGAGGCAGATTAAGTTTACCTTTGGGCTGTTTTTAAACCACAGGCCCCTTGCACACATTTTTTTAGGACCATGCATCCCTACATGTGTTCTTTGATTCACCTTCTTGATTGTATTAAATTATATCCCGTGTATAATACAGCGCCACTTGTTAGAAATTGTTTTAAATTTATAGTTTTTAACATTTTTCCAGTAAGCATGAAACAAAATGTAGGGACCAATAATGACAAAACTACCCATTTCAGAACATTTTAGCCACTCAAACTTTTATCATTACAATCACCAATATCAGTCAATGTGCAGAATCTCTGCAGAAGTAAACTTCATCTGTGTAATTCCACATTAAAGAATTCTATAACGAAGTGTTTGCTGCTGGCAAACTTTACATTTCAGCGTTTCATCTACAAATTCAGTGCCTGTTGCCATTTAAGAATAAATTGAATATGTTACATTAAAAAAAATGTTAAGCTGCTAATATTTCAATAGGAATATCTTGCAAACCAGCAACAGGTTCATAGTTACTAGGCATCTCATGCATAAGAGGACACACTCAGGAGTGTAGCTCCCTTAAAGTACACTGCATTATCAGCAATCACTCCATATAGTGAGTGAATAGAACCCATTCATGGTCATTTGTGAAACAAAACAGTTGCAAACTGAATAAGACCTAGCATGAGCAACAGTAAACTTCAATTCCCTTGAAGCTCACAGTTCCCAGAAAATGTACTGAATACTCACAATTCCTTGAAAATACATTGGAACTCACATTTCTTGAGCAGTCTTGCAGATTTTATAGAGGATCCAGGCTCTTGTCTCTTGTAACCAATGTACAGAGTTTTGCCCTGAACAAGTTAATTAACTTACCTGCCACCCCAAACTGTGTCATTACACACACACACACACACACACACACACACACACACACACACACACACACACACACACACACACACACACACACACACACACCTTACTGAAGGAATGCTTAAATGTGCATTGGTCGACACACTCCCAGTGCATTGATAAAGAAGAACACTGTTAAAGAAGACATGCAATTTAAATGTTGTGGCAGCCCCCCCTGACCAGTGGACCTTAGGTAGCTGCCTAGGTCACCTAGTGCTGCATATAGCTCTGGTATTACCACTATAATTTCAAGGGCTAATTGCTTCTCACTCTTTTATTGCTACTTGTGATTCCACATTTCCACTTGTAAAATGTACACCTTAATGTGATATAAAACTTATACACAAGTGTCTTGTTTTTTTTGTGACCAGTTTGTTATACCTTTGTGCTCCAGTGTTGGTTGTATGTGCTGCATTTTTGTTGCTACTATTACAGATGCAATCCAGCATATGTCCGTAGTTGGTCTTGTTGTGATCAGTGCTCTATCCCAGTAACCAAAATGGAAAAACAACAACAGCAAAAGTAAAATGGTAGTTAGTTGAGTGGCTGAACCCCATTTTGAACTATTATTTGATTCAGTGTTACATTTGCATGTTTCATCAAGTTGAGTTCACTATAATGGGGCTCACTATATTGACTTTAAAACGTATGACTTCACTAACAATGAGTCACCTATTGCTGGATATAAATTGTGGAAATCTGCAAATATCAATATTTTAAATATCAAATACATGAAGTTGAAAGCAACCGTAAAGTGAATATTAAGTGCAGTGTCAAAATATGGAAATGCCTTCTTTTGTCATATCACTACCTTCATTATTGTCATATCACTACCTTCACTATTGTCATATCACTACCTTCATTATTGTCATATCACTACCTTCACTATTGTCATATCACTACCTTCATTATTGTCAAATCACTACCTTCATTATGCTTCCACAAAGGTCAGGTAGAAATTGTTGTGCTTTCTAAAGGTATTCCTTTGGACTGCAAGAAAAGCATCTATACAGGAGGTTTACTATGTAGCATTTGATTAATTACCATTGAAAGTGCTTTCACTTCATTGCGCCGTGGTGAACATATTAAATCTGTGAAGAAATTAAAGAGGAAGTTAATATAACATTCTTGTGAATGGATCTGTAAACTCCCTGCCTTTGCTGCAGAGATTGCTGAAGTAATTTGCATTACTTCAAAGATTGTCAACACATTTGTTCTGTAACATTGTTTTCTTTGTACCAAGTGATATATATAGTTAGATTTATTCAGATTTACTAACATTACTAATTGTCTTATCGGCAAAAAAAATGAATGCTCACTCTCAAATTTATCAATAAATGTCACCTGTAGTGCACTATCATTTTTCAAGTGAAATGCAATTTTGCAGCATCTCTAGTTATAAATTATATATTTTCCCCATGGCAAAATTGTCTCAAGGTAAGTATATCTTTTCCTATCACTACCATTACAATGTGCCTATTTTTTATATCAGAAAATCATTATTTTTGCTTTTATCACGGAATATGAATACAGCAAAAATTGTCAAGTTTTACAAAATCTCTCTGAGACAGCCTACTTTGTATACAATGAAACATGACAACTGCTTCACGTCTGAATTGATTAAAAACATTTCCATGCACAGAGGTATTTTTCTGTAAGCAGAACACAGTGACATAAAAGCATGAACATTTTCATATAAATTAATAAACATGTTTCTTTTTATACATAAACCTTTGATAACAGAAGTTATTTTAGCATGCCGTGCTCCTAGAATAGTTTAGAGTAATATCCACAAACATTTTTTTTCACTTTTAATCCTTGTTCTTGAATTTGATTAGCAAATTTGCCCTTAAGCAAGCTATTGCATGCTTAAAGGGAAATTTATGCAGTTTACAAAAAAAAAAAAAAGTTTATATAAATTAATTGGCAGCTTTTGGATGATGCCAGTGAAAATGAAGACAGGCATGCACTCAGTATAAATTGATTTGGACAGGAACAGTTTTGCTTCCAGGGACATATTTAGAATTAATTTATTTACCTCACCATTATGCTAAATGCTACAGTAAATGTAAAACTAGGCCAAAGTGTCTAACTTTATTATTTTATTTTAAAGCAAGCCTTACTTTCCACAAAGACAGTCAGATTTAATCCCATTTCTGCAGACAGTGATGCTGTCATTCATTTTAAAGGATGTCATTATTTCTGTTTGGTAGCACTAAAGATAAAAACTTTTATGCTAGTAATGTCCTTGCTGTACTCTTTGCTTACAGTTTTCTTACCACTATGCATCACATATACTGTATGTGCATATCCCTGACCTAGGCATTACTTATTATGTTTTGTTCAGGTACCAAGTGATCTAAGTACAGTTTGTAAAACTTTCAGTATCAAAATAAGTGACTTCACAAATCAACTTCATAGTTTAGGAGGGATAAAGCTTTGACTATGATTCAGGTGACCGCAGTTTGATTAACTGCTATGGTTTATCTGTAGGAGCAAGCCAAGTTGGATGAGAGTGAGTGACTGCTGCCTGCTCATGCATCCTGATTGGAGGGAGATGGTCCTGGCTTGCCACGTAGTTGACACCTACTGTGAGTACTATGCATTACACCCACTGAAGTCTGAGTATACTGAGCCCACACTGAGGTCTTTCACATGTATAAGTTCAGAGGATCCCAGTGTGCAGAAGCATGCCTCCACTCTGGAGACAGGAATAGTAGAGATCAAAAGAGCTGCTGAGGGGTTTCTCCCAGGGGGAGAAATTATAGGTCATCCTGCAAGAAAAACAAAATTACCTGCCCCCTACCACCTGGTCGTCAGTGGGAAATGGAGGGACAATTAAGATTCCTAGGCAGGAACAAATGGACCATAGTGCTCTCTCCTCTCCTAGCCCAGGAATACCAGGCCCCACCCCTCACAATGAAAGGACTGACTGAATGCAGGTAAAGGAGCCATCAGATGATGTCTTACTGGGAGCAAAAAAACGAGATTTTACATCCCTAGTCCTCTTGTGGTTTCTGAAATTAAATATATTTGTTTATCTAGAGAAATTAAGTAAATATATCCAGAAATCCTTTTCAGCCATGACCTGGTGTAAGAAGATACTGATACAGAGATATATAAAATGGTAGAAAAGACTACACAATGTAAATAAATAGCACATTATAAAATATTCACAATTCTATCTGTTGTAAAATCATCCTTCAGTAACATATTACTACATAGACGTTTAAAAATAAGACAGATAAGTGCAGAATGGGATCTCTGATCACAACCAACATATTATGTGTTTGTGGTATGAAATATTGACATCCATGTCGAAAACACAAAATAAGGATCCAATCAAAATGAGAAAATAAGGATGAGAGAGAGAGAGAGAGAGAGAGAGAGAGAGAGAGAGAGAGAAACCAGACAGAAGCTGGGGGATGTTACTGTTAGTAAGTAATAAGTGAGATCTACTGAGAGGTGAGAGACAGAACATGAGAACTATCTGTCAATACATTGTTCAAAACAGGTGAATGTTTTTGTGGTGGGACTGGGGAGATAATGTTTGAACTGCTTGCATGTTTGATATGAAGAGGTATTTCCTTAATTGCTAACAAAATAAAAAAGTAAACTAATAAACATAAACAAACTAAAAAAAAAACATGGCAGGCCCAACTTCATTGCAGCTTCTTGATGCAGCCCTTCACATGAAACAGGTTAGTAACCATTGCACTATACTTCACAATCCCCAAAAAACATATTCGACCATGTAGCATTAAAAACACATGATAATGAAGCTAGATTTAGCCACATGAATTTTTAAAACTTGCCACGCACATATGCTGTCTCAGCTAGTTTCTGAGATCATTTCCTCTTCAATTAGTCACTTACAGAGCAGTCTAAACTGAAAATAGACTAATATCAACAGCAAAAAGGAAAGAGCACCACAGCTAGCGCAGGTCTTCGTAATGCAAATTTTAATTCAGTAGTAAGCGCTTTCACGCCCCAACGGGCGCTTCTTCAGACTTCAACGAATACACAACATAAAATCACCTACATTTATACTCATACATAAGCAATCAAGCAATTAAACAATAAATTCATCAATCAATTAAGCTTGATTCAACCACTGGTGAGTTCTAAGAAACATAATGTAAAAAACTGGTTTACTGAGGAGAGCTTTACACACCTGAACGTAGTGTGCTGTTCCTGAAAATAGACTAAATTTAACTTTTAGCATAATACATACAACTGTCAAATGTGTCAAGATCTTATTACCTACATGAATGCTTTCCATCCTTGTTAAGTAATGGGGTAGACAAAGGCTACTGCAGGAGAGGTGAAGAGGGCTCTACCCCCCCCCCAAAAAAAAAAACATGGGTTTGAGTTCAGCTTTGAATTTTTTTAAAAATTTAAGCTGAATTCAAACTCATGTGTTTCTTGGCTACATCTTAGAATTGTGATAACCATTACAGCAATTTATGATATCATGTTGTGCTGCTGTAAGGTGTAACCCAAATATAACCATGTATTTTCAGCTTTCTGTGTGTATATTGCACTATACTATATTATGCTATGCTATGGTATACTATATTAATTATTTATATCAGATCACTAAAATAATGAAGATTTTTCAGCTCCTACTCTGCATGGGTTCCTCTCTGATAGGATGCATCATTGATACAGGTACTACAACCCACTGATAGCTTGTTCACTTAGCCTTGGCAGTCATTCTTTAGTGACCATTCCATGTTATGCTAAAGCACCTCACCTAGCATTCTGGTTCATATGTGACCAATTGTGACTACTGATTAAGTAGTGAGGGGACCACCCAAAGTTACAGGCAGCAGCAGCTGGAGATAGCAACCCCAGCTTGATACCAAATTTTACTATGAGTGGTGTATTTATCAGACACATTACTAACCTTGCCTTGTCTTCATTAGTAGCAGCGTACATCCAGCAAATCTGATTATATATAAACAAACACTGCAATAGTATATCTGAATCCTACTTAAACACTGATCTCTGAATCATTATAGCCTCTTTTTTCTATCTTCATCTTTCTTTTTTATTGTAACAGAAAGAGTAGCACACAAAAAATGTGTACAAATTTCCTGCCCTTTACATGAAGCTAATACATTTGCTGGGTGAGAGGTGACAGTAGTCATGTAGTCTCAACGATGGTACTTAAGCGCTAGGGATACAGCAGTGTTGGTACTACACATTGATGTTTCCAGGAGGAAAACCACCCAGTAGTGTGGTGACAGCCTGCTCAGTGCCACAGAAAATAAGATGCAATCTGACAGGGAGAAGAGCATCTCAGCAGTGTATGAACTCCAGGCAAACCTGAAAGAACAGGATATGAGGTAGACGTGTAAGGAGCTCATTAGCAGTGTTGAATCCCTGTTCGTTTTATGGGTTGGGCAATTATTAGTCTAAGGTCATTTTGTAGAGACCTCATCTCATACATTACCCTCAGCTCATATCCTTGCTGTTGTTATATCCTCAAGGCTGCATGATTCATTTGTTTTTTTTCTCTGTGTTAATGGTAACTATTATTTCTGTTCAAATTTGAATTGCTTTGTTTTCCAGTTAGTATATGAACTTTACATCACTTTCTCGTGGATTAATATTAATTTGAAGTTATAAATTAAACTCTGCAAGGATCGGACTAGTGCAAAGAAATGAAATAGATATGCCTGTTTAAAGCATACATAGCCATGGTCTTGTAATGCAGGACAACCGATTTCCCAGTGATGAAAACTACTTGGAAAAACATATTTGGAAAGAAAACGTAAAGAATGAGTAGTAAGCCAAGGTGAGCTGGCCAAGAAAACATCTGTGACAACTTATCAATATTTATATTAACATTTGTGCTTAAATATAATGTGAGAAATAAGAAGCAGATCCACGGGTCTGTATTTTATCTAATTGGATATAATCTCCCTCCTGGCTCCCCATTCTTTGCATGTCTTCCAAACCTAGATGTGCATTCTAAACATAAGGAACATTGTTGAGGAGTTTGTGTCTGCAGTGTGATTCTATACTGATTCTAATACTTGATTAACAGTGGTGTATCCAGGAATTTGCAAAAGGGCGGGGTGCAGTCTAGTTGGTTGATTACCGGGGTGGAAGTGGGAAAGTGGGACACTGAGTGTGGTTATGGAAAGATCACCTAAAGATGGCATCAATTTAGGATGAAACTGGGCAACTAAGTTCAATTCTCACTTCTGTCAACAGTGGTCCTACCATCACCATCAGATTATAAAATATAAACATATTTGTGGAAAGCTAAAAATACATAAATCTGAAGAAAGAAAACATTAAAATAATTTCTTTAAGGTTTACTAGGAGGTAGCCCAAGGGAAAAGTATCTGGGTTACATTCCAAACTGCCAGTAGTCAAAAAGGACTTCACTTAGAGAGAGAGAGAGAGAGAGAGAGAGAGACAGAGAGGAAGCCCTGTCATGCATAGCTATTGCCATGTGTATATGTACAAATAAAAAGCAGATGGTGACAGGTAGGGTCACTGTGCTGCATATGACAGTTTGTATATCCCTATTTTCCTTTTGCTGTCTGGACCCACATCATAACACAGCTACAGAACAAATAGGCCACATTTGTAATGATTAAATTGAAAGAGACAAAAAGATATAGTTGCACAGATTTTCAGTCACTGACTGCATTAAGAAATTCTCATTTAACTGTACCAGTAGGGGGTTACTTTGCAGAAAGAGACTGATCTTGCCCCCTTGCACAAAAATAAACCAACTTCCAGTAATCAAAATGTCTTTTTCAATAGGATCCCCCACATTATAACTACTAACTTAAGCAACAACCTTTGACACAAGATGCCAACAATGCTCCTAAGTCAGTGGTGAGCAACTGTCTAGGCAGGAGAGTATGCATGTTTGTGCTATTATGTACTGTCCTACAGTCACAATTAAACTTGTATACCACATTCCATGAACTCCTCCCCCACCGAGAAAAAAAAAATAAAAAACGGGATTGATGCCTTTTAAGAAGCAAATAAATTAGCTTTGCTGTGAAGTGAGACTACTTTATCAGTTTTAATATAATGTTGGCCTTCCTCCCAAAACAAGATTGCTTTCCCATATATTTTGGGTTGCGTACTCCCCTCTTCTAATATATAGATGCACACTGACTTAGGGTCATTTTAATGAAACCTTAAAAAACACACAGAAAAGAAAAACACGTATTCTGTTCCTCCATTCCATCTTCTGATATTTTTTTATCGTTAGCACCAGCATCAGTTTATTCTATGCCAGCTAAATCATTGACAAAGACTAGTCTTGCTGTTTTTTTAAATAATTTTGTCCATGCCTACACAAGGTACACCTCCCTCACTTAAATGATATAATGGTCACATGGAACAATAAATGTTACGACAACAAGCTGCTACTGCATCTGTTTTGGTAATTTAACTATAGCAAGGGTTATCTAACAACATGTTTCCCCTTTCCCCAGCACTCATTTTGTTATTATAATATAACCTAGTTAACAGACTCCAAAACACACACGCAAGCGCGCACACATTCACACACACACACCTTTCCTTCTTTTTCCAGGTATAATGTTTTCAATCTATGATGTAAAAGACTTCAGACTTGTTGTGAATACTTTTCTAATATAGAAAATTCACTTCTCAGGTTCTCAAGATGCAACTTAGTTTGCTTGTCACAGAACTACTAACATACCCTGACCAAACATGAATATCTCTCGAAGCTTTAATGGTGCCATTATTTACCTTAAAATACTAATTAAATAATGTTAGACAAGATTATTTCAGCATTAGGTATTTTCAAAATTCTAATTCCAACAGGGGAAACAGGAAATGCAGGTAATGCAGCCTTACGGAATGTTAGTGGTTCGGATACAAGCAAACTAAAGTGCATATGGAAAACTTGACAAGTGCATTTTCAGGTCTGAGTAGTAACACCTTTGACTCAGCAGCGCGTTGAATACTACCAAAACTGTAAAATGGGTGGTGACATTGCTGTGAACAAGAACTCAAAAGGTAATCAACAGAGAGTGGTTCTCAGGAGTATGAGGGGAGTGAATTCAAGTATAACTCATCCTTGGTGTGTGTGGGGGGGTTCAGATCTACTGAAAGCTTGTGAATTCCATGCTTTAAGTAGCATTATTTCATTATGCATACATTTCCTTCTGACCATCTCAGCTACAGGACCAAACACTCTCTCTCTCTCTCTTTAATGTACTGACTCATAGTTCATGTCTCCGTCCCCCTCCATCACTTTTAAAGACATTAGTGAAGTCATCTATATGTATTCCTGGCATCTCTCCCTTGGCTCGTGCTTTATCTAGTCAAATTACATAGCATGACTTAAAAAGGAGAAAATTTGTTTATCTGTCTTCCTGGTTGGGCCTAACTAATATATAGTTGGTTATTAACAACCTCAGTTGTAGGGCTTGAAGATGCCAAAGCAGTACAGTTAGCCTAATAAGTCAGACTCTCAACTGTATTGCTTTGGTGCTTTCAATCCCTACAACTTCAGAAAAAAAAATCATTTGGTCAACACAGTACCAGATCACTTAAATGCAAATTGCAGCTGTTCTCTGAATGCTAACCTTGACTCAGAAAAAAACATTTGGTACTCCAGGAGTCCGGACTGTCCAACAGATAGTCTTCTTTTTTTCTCACACAGTGTTATGCTTTCAGTGACATTCTAAATGTAACACTGTCTACCATGGGGTAACTACTAGTGCCCCCTCATCTACTCACTGCCAAATAACAACCCCACAAGGTAAAACTTGTCCCAGGTCAGGGCTACTCATCTTTCACAAACTGAATGCATTTCTTTTATTGCTCAAATGTTGCACAAGTTAAAATCATGGCAAGAGCTCCAAGTTTACATGTGCTAACTACTATGAACAACACTGACCAGTTTTTGGAGGGTTGCCTCATCCAGTGAGGAGTATTGATCATCCTTCTTCACATTCCCTGATCCTGGTACAATGGGCTGCCAAGCCCTATCAAACCTCTAGTGATTTACTAAGGACTGGGATAAGAAAATACCTAGTACAGAGTCATGAAGAAGGATTTCTTTCAGTAAATCCTTTCAGAAGCTCTTGCTATATGTGCACAGCACAACCTAGAGGTGGTCAGCACTGTAACTCTTGGAAATGTTCATAGGTTCATAGGTGTGTACTAGGCTAATGGCCCTGGAGCCTTTACAAACCTAGCCCATAGGATTCCCCTGACATTGTGCCACCTGACCTTAGTATCAGTTATTGGTCTGATTTAGTCTGTTGTTTTCGCCATGTCAATCCACGCCACTGCCAGGCTTCCAAAGCTGCTGCTGTCGGACTTGGGCTAAAAAATACTACAGAGTTAAATGCAATTGTGCCCTTAGCTTTGTGCAAAACATCCATTTTGCAGCACATTACATGTCCCTCTTCAACCCTAACGGCGCTATAAACCTGTTTACTCAAGGCTCACTTGAAACCACGTAACTTCCTACACATGTGCATCAATCATCCGCCCCTTCCATACACCTGCCAATTCAAGGGTTCACACAACTTGGACCTTGATTCAATGAAGAAATCTTCTTTTATTCACTGTAACATGCATTACTCAACTACAAAGGAGATGCAGTTGGAGGAGCAATTTGTGATCATCATATAGGTCACCTAACTGCAACCTCCAATTGCATTTCCAATGCATGTTTCGCTGAAAATGTAAGTGGAAACCCAAAATTTACTGTTTTGATGGTACAGTTTCCATTTTCAACACTGTGCAGTCACAGCTGAGCTGCTGATTATGGAAAAGAAAATGCACTGACTTGGTGCATTTTCTTTTCCACAATCAACAGCTCAATTATTTCAGTAGGAGGACAGATACTGGGATCAACAGCGTTAAAAAGTTGGTGGTGCACATCCCTGGACAAATACCTAAATCTGCCACTGATTTCTTTGTTTCCCTGATAGGACTAATCAGCATGAACTGAATAAAAAAATGGTTTACAAACAGCATTAGAGGTTGCCAGAACAAATGGATGAACAACCTTCATTTTTTATTATCTCATTGTATGCATCACAATTCTAAAAAGATACTTAGAAATCGGCATTTAAAAAACAAGTATCTGGACTTTGCTACCTAATGCTATAGAATAACTTTGATTAAGAAAATATAGCTCCATAATGTTTCTCCAGTAGGATAGGACTTAAAATGTGGTTGCAGTTTCTAAACACTTGTTTCTTTATGTGGATAATTTGAATAGTGAGGTTTTTGGCTTAGCATCAATAATCGAAGCTCAAATAAAAATGTTTATTGTTTGTATGAATGCATTATGCATCTGTCTTGGTTCTCCTTCAGATCTGCAAATCATATTCCTTGCGTGGCTGCACTCAGTGCAGAATATATGTATCACAATGAAGAGTATTATCTTAGGAAATTTGTTATGAAAAACTACTTGTATTGACCATGCAGACAATACCCTCTTATCTCAATTTCTCGAGGCAAACTATGTATGCTCCAGAGGCCTTGTGAAACTGGAATGAAAATCCCTAACTCATACAAGAAAAAAAAAAAAAAAAGCAGGAACAACTTGGTTGCTAATGCAACCCTGATGTGTATGACATCACTTTGCCTTCAGTGAGGGTTACTCAGCATCACATTTTTGAATGCCT
Organism: Protopterus annectens; assembly: GCF_019279795.1. NCBI lineage: Eukaryota > Metazoa > Chordata > Ceratodontiformes > Protopteridae > Protopterus > Protopterus annectens. The sequence continues at coordinate 1,254,239,986 of NC_056732.1, read as the reverse complement.
TGAATGTAATAAGCAATACAACAAGAAAAAGGACAAACAGTAAAGCAGCATAGGCAAAAATATCTAAAAAAGACCCCGATAAACCAGAATCTTTACTCTTTAATACCTTAAACCTCCTTTGAATGAGGCCCATGGGAAATATGCAGATGATCCTCTAAGGACATACAAGTGTTGCAGCTGCATGGTTTCTGAACAGTCACTGACTTTTTTCACACATAGATGGTTTGGCATTTTTTCTGTAAACACTCATCCTTTAAAAAAATCGTTCTGTCTATAGCATTAGGGTGATTACAATATAAATCTTCCATTCCAAAAATTAACCAGTTCAATAAGAACCAATGAAAACCCAGGTAAATTAAGTCATACAGTATTACAAACTTTAATCTAGATTATCAATATTTATTAGCTAGTAATGTTTTTTGAAGTGCGTATAACGTAGAATAAAAATCTGCATTCCTTCCTGAAAATGGATGAATTGTTAGCAGCTCTGAATAATAGTAATTTATATACTTATTTTTAGAGATGCTATGCAGGATATTAATTAGTATGAGAGAGTCAAATGTCAATGGTTTTGTTTTGAATTTTTTTTTTATTATTATTATAACTTGTTGATAGCAGTAGCCTGGCTGTCTATAGTATATTTTCAATGGAGGCCAGAAGAGAAGATCCGCATACAAGTGCCTACATTTATGGTATTTATAGGTTCAAAGATTCATAGGTAGGTACTAGGCTATCGGCCCAAGGGCCTAAGTAAGCCTAGCCAACAAGGATCCCTGGCTTATGCCACCCAAGAAAGTTAATTTCCAGTGCCCCTGTCGAGCAGAGCTATAGAAGTGATCCCCGGGGTGTATTTCCTATTTACCATCCACTCATCAAGATTTTTCTTGAAGAGTGCTAATGACGATCTTTGCTTGACATAGATGGGTAGCTTGTTCTAGAGTATAGGAAGTCTCTGGGACAGGAATATATCCCTTCAGCATGTCCTGTTTATTGTGGTGACAAGGTTTAGGTCCCTAGAGCATGTAACTCGGAGGGATTGGGATTTCTTTAGGTGTAGCATGTCCAACAGCTCCGGGTTTAACATAGCTTAATATGTTAGGCAGAGATCTCCTCAGAGTAGGCAATATGCTACATAGTAAAACTGGAGTTTTTTGAGATGGTCAGTGTAGGGCATCTGTTTGAGGCCAGTAATCCTCTTTGTGAGGTACTTCTTTGGCCTTTCCAGCTGCTGCAGATGTCTTGTGAGGTACATTCCAAAAGGGGCGTTGTACTCTATAATGGGTCTAATGAGTGCTGAGCAGAGGGGAACAACGACCTCTTTTTTTCTTGGATGAGAACCCTTTTGTGATGAGGTGTGCCACATAGATGGATTTCCAGACTAATGTGGAGATGTGATAATCAAAGGAGAGATTACTGTCCACCTGGGTCCCAAGGTCTCTTATCACACATTCGGCATTACGTAGACTGCCATTTATGTGGTAGTTCATGGGTACAGAGTTTTTACCAAAGGGGTTGACAATGCACTTTTTGGCATAGAGCTTGAGGCCATGCCTCTGACACCAAGCATCTGTCTCAGTGAGGCCCTTCTGTAGGATGTCCACATCATTAGGTGACTCAACTATGGATCCTAGTTTGCAGTCATCTACGAACTTTGTTAGCCAGAGACCTTTCTGTGTTAGCCTGTACTTCAGAGAAGTAGATATCAAACAGGAGAGGTCCCAGGACTGAACCCTGTGGTACTCCACTTGTCACTAGTTTGAAGTCAGATTTGGAGTTTGCAACTTTTACAGTGTGGATTCTGTCAGTGAGCCAGTTGGCAACCCATCTTGTGATGTAGGGATTTATACCTAGTTTAGTGAGTTTAGCTATAATTCCAGAATGGGGAATGGGGGATGGTGTTGAAAGCCTTGGAGAGGTCAAGATAGGCTGTGTGAACCACCTTACTCTAATCTACGGCTTTGGTGACTGCATCAAAGAAGTTGATCAGGTTCAGAAGTCATGATCTGCCTTTCACAAATCCGAACTGGGTGGGGTCCAGAGTTTGGAGGTTACCAATGTCTTTGTTTATGAGTTCCATGATGATACTTTCCATGGCCTTGCAGACCAGACTTGTCAGGCTAATAGGGCAATAGTTCCCAGGATCAGTGGTGGCTCTCCCTTTATGGAATGGGATGACTGTTGCTGTGTATTTAATTTTACCATCTCTACATTCTGCCCTTCTGAACAGTCTTCCCAGTGATGCCTATTTATTCCCTTCCATGCAACATTGATCTGCAGCATAGCTATTACCCAGCCTGCAGAGGATTTTGCTCTACTAAGGCCTCCTTTATTGCATATACCACATTATGAGGCTGTCATTTGCTTCTGTAAGTGAGGCAAGCTGCAGCTCACCCCATTCCCATTGGAGTGAACCCTTCCATATGTTCTCCAATCTCCATGAAAGAAGTTGTATGGACTGTACATCCCTGGATATGCTTCCCTTTCCTTCCCCCATAAGAGAGATGGGCAAGCACAATCCCTTCACTCTTTTCCCAGTCCCAGTCATCTCCTCCAAATCCTATGCCTGTAAAAACACCTTGGTCATCCTGGCTGAGGTGCAGTATGTCTCAGAGCTGACAACTGTGTTAAAGAGCTAATGAGATTCATATAAACAGCAATGCTTAATGGTAAAGTAAATGAAGTTGTTGCAGACTCTACACAGAAGGAGCTCCAGCCGAGAATGAAGTAAACGTGTAAATTACCATAAGCACATATGTAGATATATATATATATATATATATATATATATATATATATATATATATATATATATATATATATATATATATATATTTATTGCATTTGTTTACTAGGAAAGTCCACTGGGCCTAAAAGAGCCCATTTTCAGTGGAGGCCCTGTGAGAAAAGCTTCAGCAAGAACATAGAAACAGAAAAAAATATAAACATTAATTGGTACAGAAGTAAAAACAGTGTTACAGATAGTAAATGCAGTAACATATACAGTATATATACATAAAAGCAGGAATCTAGTTTGATTGCAGTAATATATACAGAAAATATATATGTATGTGTGTGTGTGTGTGTGTGTGTGTGTGTGTATGTGTGTGTGTGTGTATGTACAAACACACACACACACACATATACATGTACATGTACATATACATATATTAGACGGTTTACATGCAATTGGTCGTACAACCAATAGTCAAACAGGGTGTTCGTCATGTAAATCTTCGACATATAAGTTCAAAAAACGGTCAGAATGTCTTATAAAATTTGGAATTCAACATTTCCAGCTGCTCTACCACCTAAACAAGCGCTACCATGGGTCAAAAAGGGGGTATGTATGCCGAGCTGGCATTCTGCAGTCGAACATGTTGTGTTCGACATTTGGCTGTATGACCAAATCCATGCATACCATGTTAGACTGCATGCTGAATTACACCAATAATGAATTAGTAGCACCAGACATGCTTTATAGGTTAGAATAATGAAAATCTAATCCAAACACTGATACATACATATTTTTCATAATATGACATTTTATGTGCTACTAATATAGCAGACCCACTCAGTTTCTTATTATAATTTAATTTCTTACACATCAGAACAGCTGGAATTGGGACTGCTGTAATGATGTAATTTTATTTGTAGTCTTTTTTCCTCATCTCACAGTGGAGAATGGATCACTAAAATATGACATGGTCTAGTCAGCATAAATAATTGTTATTCTGCTTTGAATTACACCATTAGTGCCATAACTCTCTGGCTTTTTATGTCTTTTATGAAGGCATAGCTACAGATTATATATATATATATATATATATATATATATATATATATATATATTTATAAGAGTGCTACAGAATCCTGAAAGCCTAAAATACCGAGACCAAAATTTCGAAAGTTCAGAATACTGAAAACTCAAAATACTGAAAACACACAGCATAACAACTCCTACTATATTCCAGCACAAGTACATAGAGAAACATATTGCCCTTCAACTATACGCAGGGGAAGCAAACCCCCCTGCACCCCCCATTGTGGAGGGCTGCCCCCCCACACCCCCTGCTACTTAAATATATCAACTCTGAGATTGCACTTAACTAAGTGCAATCTTGGAGATGATATATTTAAGTAGTAGGGGGTGAGGGGGAGGCGCAGGGGTGCTTGTCCCCTTGTTTACACTTGGAGAAGAGTAATATGGTTTGTGTTTTATTTGTTTCTGTATGTACTTGTGCTAGATTACAGTAAGTGTTGGCATCCTGTGTGTTTTCAGTATTTTGATTTTTCATCATTTTGAGGTATCAGTATTTTGAACTTTCGAGATTTTGGTCTTCAGGATTTTGAGCTTTCAGGATTCTGTAGCGCTCCCACACACACACACACACACACACACACACACACACACACACACACACACACACACACACACACACACACACATATATATATAAATATATACACACACAACGATTTATATATATATATATATATATATATATATATATATATATATAAAATATGTATCTATTTATATATATATATATATATATATATATATATATATATATATATAAATATATATATAACTACATATACAGATATATATATATATATATATATATATATACATATATATACAAAATATACATATGTATATATATATATATATATATATATATATTTTTTTTATATATTTTATATATATATATATATATATATATATATATATATATATAGATCTACTTTTTGTTATCAAAATTACCCTTGTTCGAAAAAGAAAAGTAGATCCCTACTTCAGCGAAAGTGCACTTCAACGAAACTGCACTTTTGCTGAAATATAGGCACTGGATCAGGTAACCCAAAAAAAAACACACACAAAAAATCTTTTACGGGGGGGGGAGCCCCCCTGCATCCCCATGTGGGGGGCTGCACCCCCCTACTTTAATATTCTCACTCTGAGATCGCACTACAGTGGGGAAAAGGGAATATTCCCTTATCCCCACTGTACCACGATCTCAGCACTAGTTTGATTAGTTGTACATCAACACTAAACATTGACGTGCAACTAAGATTACATGCAAACTGCGTGTTTTTATTTCTTCTTTTTTTTTCTTTTATTTTTATCTTCACACGAAAGTGCATTTCCGACAAAATGCACTTTCTCGGAAGTGCACTAGTGAATTAAATTCAATGTAGTAAATGGATATATATATATATATATATATATATATATATATATATATATATATATATATTTTTTATTTTGATTTTGTTTAGAGTAGAACACTGATTCCATTGGAACTATTTCAGTCTCAACTTGGAAATGATGACTATAGATACATGTCAATCAGGAATGACAAAATGCAACATAAACATGCATTATATACAGATTGCACATCAGAGCTGGTCCGTGGGTATAAAGACAGTAGATGCACGGTGTGATGTACAAAGTGACTGACAAAACACAACATATACATGCGTTATATACAGAGTGGATATCAGAGCTGACAAGTTGAAAGAATTGCAGTGAAAACATCGTAACAGCAAGCTATATGGACAGAAACAGGGTCTAAGTTATATGATCAGGGAGATAGCTGTTGCATTTTCCTAGAATATTGTAATGTGCTTTTAGTTCTGATCAGAAATTGGGGTAAAAGAAATGATTTTTAAGAAAAGATGGGAGAGATTCCCAAACTTTGGGACTAAGGACTGAGAAGACAAGGTTTATGCACTGAAAGCCTTGTTTGGGGTGTTTGGTGGAAAGGACTGAGTGGTCAAGACTTCTCAGGTTTTATATGATTAGTTTGAAAGCCAGTGGGGGATGGTCTCATTCCCGATAAGTTTAAACAGCTGAAGCATGACTAGAAAGTCAGCATGTAGTTTCACAGGTCACTGTTTTCTAAAGGTATGTCATGGTGTTCATCTCTTTGGTAGGGAATGATGAATATGCATATGGCATTTGAGATGAACTGAATGGTGAAAATATTTCTTTTAGAGGCTGCAGCAATCAAATGTAGACCATATTCTAGCTGAAACAGTAAGAAACATTTACCTATTGCATTCCTACTGGATCTGGGAAGAAAGGGGGAGATCCTATTAGCCTGGAATAGGAGAGAGTTGATTTATTTTGTGTAGTCGAGTTGTAGATGTATATTTAGAAAGGGGGCAACCAAATCCCTAGGTATTTGAGTGTAGTGTAGTGATGTTTGTGATTATGTTATATTGATGGTCAATGATTTGTAGAGGTCAGGAGATAGAAATAAGTTTTGCCTAGTATCAAAAAAGGATTGGTTTTGATTTAGAGGAATTAAAATCGCTTATCTTTGACCCATTCAATAATTGGAAGAAAATCAGCCTAAAGTTGTAGTTCAAGAGAAGTGGCAGAATTGTTGGAGCAGAACAGGACTATGTCACAACCACTGAGTACACCCAACCTCTTACTTTCTCCATCTTATCATAAGGCAACTTGAAAATTTCCAGGTTTGAATTAAGCTCTAAACCAAAAGAAGTTAGAGACTTAGTTGGACCCACCACCTTTCTAGCTCTGCACAATACTGCTCAAACAACTTCGTCCTCTTGACAACCACTTCCTTCTCTTCTCCGATCAGCAAAAATTCATCAAAATAATGCATGACAACCATAAAGACTGCCCTCTGCTATTACATCTAGTGCAAAGCTCTGCTAAACTTTTCAAAAGTAACTCGCATGACTGCACAGCCCATAAGCATTGACTTGTTGAAATAAAACTTCCCATGGAAATGCATTCACAAAATAGGCCAATCCTAACTCCTCACTGGCAATAACCTAAAGGCTGACTCAATATCTAACTTTGCCAAGCAAGGATCTTTGAATGACCTAGTCACCCTCACTACATCATCCACAGATGAATACTGAAACTTGACATCAGTTCTAGAAGGATGGGCAATGGCTACATCAGCTTCTGGGAATGACAAGTGATGTATTAACACAAAGGTGGCAGTCTACTTAATTCCAAATGTGTTTTAAGAAACCTTGGGACCCAGGTGGACAGTAGTCTTTCCTTTGATAATCACATTGCCACAGTAGTCAGGAAGTGCTTCTACGTGGCACACCTCATCACAAAAGGGTTCTCATCCAGGAAAAAAGCGGTAATTGTTCCCCTCTACTGGACACTCATGAGACCCATTATAGAGTACAAAGCCCTTTTTGAAATGTGCCTAACAAGACATCTGCAGCAGCTGGATAGGCCAAAAAGTTCTCACAAAGAGGCTTACTGGCCTCAAGCAGATGCCCTACACTGACCATCTGAAAAAAACTCCAGCTTTACTCTGTAGCATATCGCCTACTCCGAGGTGATCTCTGCCTAACATGTAAAGCTATGTAAAACCTATAGCTGTTGGATATGCTACATCTAAAGAAATCCCAATCCCTCCAAGCTACATGCTCTAGGGACCTAAACCTTGTCACCACAATAAACAGGACATGCTGGAGGGATAGATTCCTGTCCCAGAGACTTCCCATACTCTGGAACAAGCTACTCATCTATGTCAAGCAAAGCTCCTCATTAGTACTCTTAAAGAAAAATCTTGATGAGTGGATGGGAAACAGGAGACACACCCCGGGGATCACTTCTGTGGCTCTGCTCAACAGGGGTACAGGAAAATAACTTTCTTGGGTGGTGTAAGCCAGGGAACCTTGTTGGCTAGGCTTACTTAGGCCCTTGGGCTGATAGCCTAGTACCTACCTATGAACCTAAATTCTCCTGTGGTCTTCTTGAGCACCAAATCCAATGGCGATATTTGATATGTGCAAAATGGGGGAACTTCAAAGGGACCTAACAACCTACATGAAGCCAACTCCTTGTCCAGCAATCTTTTCACTATCTCCTCCTTCTCCAATACAGACTTCAAGCTCTTACAAATATTAACTGAACCATCAATGTTAGATTTTTGCCACAAATCCACAATGAAACCCCTTCATCAGCTCCTGAGCCATGTCCTTATTAGAGTAGCCCAGAAGCAGATACTTTAGCCAGCTCACATTAATAGGTGAATGCAGTGACTCCCTGACTGGTTCCAGCATGAATAGGAAGACCCCTCTAATACGCATCTGCTACTCTTTCCTCTTCCACCAACCTCCCCACCTTGCTGTGTTGCAGGACCAACTCTCATCTCACCCAACACATCCTTCCTCCAACACTTGACTGCAGGATGTTGCTCTTCACAGTTATTGTACATGTGCAGGAATCTATGCAAAGAATAAGTGCACTGTCCCACATTTAAAGCCCAACAAGTTTTCACTTTGCCTCCCATTCTTACTGATCCAGTGTAGTCCTCCTCCAAGTATCAGGATGTCTATTCTCCCACACCAAGGACTTACCCACAGCCTTGAACTTACAAAAACATTGATTGTACCACAGCCATCCATTACCACTCTGATACTCTGTGCCTCTCTAACCTTTAAAAAATAAGACAACAGATGTAGTGCTTGCTGTGGCTACTCTTTAGGTATAATGGCCATGAAACAAATAAACCCCCAAACAAACTGTCCCAGGTCTTTGGCCAATACCCCCCTGCTCTTCTTTTCCCCAGTGCCACCAGGGCTGCCATAAGATCCTTGACCCCTGGCCACTCCACCTCCTACAACTGTTGACCCCCATCTGCATTTATGAGATCAAAATCTCCCACCAGATCTTCTCCTTAACACAAAGTGGCATGTGTGCTGTAATAAAGATGGGCTTACTAGCTGACTCACTCAGCAGAACTGAGTGTACCCAACTCTGAATTTACTTTCACAGCCTTACTTCCAATGCTTAACACCCTTGCTCAGTCAATGACAGGAAGTACCTGTTCTCCAGTGACACACCACTCACTCCTGTAAACTCTAAGTTCCCTTGTAGCACCTCAGACCCCATGCCTAATTGCCCTCTAATGCTTTTGTCTCCAAGTAAACTCTGCAGTCTGCACCTATCACCTGAACTCAAATCACACACCAGTCTAAGTAACTCAACATCTGACATTACATTGCCTGACTCCCCATGCCGCCCAAAAACATTGGTACAATTACCTGATTATTGCTGCTGAGGTGTTGAGGGCATTTGCTACTGGGACATTGAGCACATGTCATTCACTTTCCTCTACAGCCTTCCTGCTGGCTTCTATAATTCCATGAATGTATGTCAGCCACAGACTTTCACAATCCTTTGGAACATTTGGCTGTAGTCTTAGAGGCCTCTGTCACCATCTCTGCCCCCTGACCTCATCACTTCTGTCCACCTCTCGCTGCTTCAGCCTGAACCTCCTCCAGTGGTGCTTTCCCCTGCACCTGAATTCACCTACTAATGTGAGCTGGCTGGAGTATCTGCTTCAAGGCTACCCTAATAAGGAAGTGGCACAGAAGATGGTGAAAGAATTTCATTGTGGATCTGTGGTAAAAATCTGATGTTGACGGTTCATTTAATATTTGTAAGAATTTGAAGCCTGAAATAACTTGTCTGCCTGTGACACCAGTTTGATCCTCGATTTATGCCATCCTGCAAAATAGACACAACAATCCATTAGTAACCTGTGAAATAAATTTACTCTCGGACACCCATTACTTTTGTATATATATCTTCCTATTTTTCCCCCCACCCTCTTCTGATACTCCCCCAGTGATGTATGTGCTGCCCAGACTAGCACCATAACCCACTATGGAATTTAACTTTCCTCCCTCCCAGTCCCCTTTACTTCCCATATCTCTTTTACTTTATTTGCGTGTGTGTGTTTTTGTGAGTGTGTGTGTGTGTGTGTGTGTGTGTGTGTGTGTGTGTGTATATGGTTCTACCTGACATATATATATATATATATATATATATATATATATATATATACATATATATATATATATATATATATATATATATATATATATATATATATATATATACATATGGGTCTGCTTTGTTTAATTGAAATTACACTTACCCAAAACAAACATGAGATGACTTTAATGAACACCGAATAACCTGAAGCAAATAATCACTGATATTTTTTACAGGGAAACTAACCACTGGAAGCAAATTAAACCCATGTAACTGAAGAGCTGCATCCCCCACACCCCCCTAACTAAATACACCAACTCTGAGATTGCACTACACTGGAGAAAAGGGCAGAGTTCATCTTGGTGGTCATGTGGTTGGTTTCCCCGTAAAAAATATTGGTGATATGTTGCTTCGGGTTATTCAGTGTTCAGTGAAGTCATCTTGCATTTTTCAAATTCGGCTAAGTGTAAGTTTGATTAACAAAGTAGACCTATATATATATATATATATATATATATATATATATATATATATATATATAGATATAGATAGATAGATATAGATATATATATATAAAATATATATATAAATATGGGTGCCCTACATTTAGTCTAAATGCAGTTTTATTGACATCTGTTTAATTTATTGCATTTGGTCGATATATGTAGATGATTGACTGGTGTGTGAGACTGACAATTCCCAGGTAAGGGAAAATAATTTTTTCCCAGGGATTTTGCAATCTGGATTTAGTATATATTATCAGCAGGAGATATGTGTGTATGGGGTCTATATTACACACTTAAGTGAAACATCATTTTAGCGAATGATCATTTCATATAGTGGGTTAAATGACAGCAGTTTGAATGGTCATTAAACAGTATGTGAATCCAAAAGAAAGTAAACATTTATGTGTGGCCCAAAAACAAAAAGCTGTAAAGGAAGTCTCAACGTCTGAAAACTGATTGGTATCCAAGGTAAACGTACACCACTGACTGAGTTTGTTTGAAACATTTTAGCCAATCTTGATGAATGGATGGGAAATAGGAAATACACCCCAGGGATCACTTCTGTGTCTGCTCGACAGTGGCACAGGAAAATAACTTTCTTGGGTGATGTAAGCCAGGCAACCTTGTTGGCTAGTCTTACATAGGCCCTTTAGCCGATAGCCTAGTACCTACTTATGAACCTATTAACCTATGAACCAACATATTCACAAATATGTTGTACATAAAAAAAGTACCTCTACAACATCTTGATGTTTTAGTCCTGTTTTGCTGTCTGCAGTTTTAAGTTTAGGTTTATTACTGCTGTGATGGCTTGGTGGTTAACTGTGAATCTATGAACATTTTGTTTTCAATATACAGATAGTGCACTTCCCACTCCCCTCTCCCCTCTCCAGCAGGATTTATTTATTTAGTTTACATTTGTTATCTGGGGGTGTCTAACTGAGCCGAAAAGACCCTTTTTCAGCAGAGGACTGGGGAGAAAATCTCCACAAAGAAAAATTACAGATACATTTAAATATTTAGACATGATCAGTATACACACAAATTACACTAGACATGTTTTTACAGTGGTATGCAGCACATCAACAGTTACAGTGGAGAGAACAAACAAGAAAACATAAATTTAAAAATAAAGGTAATTAATACATTTGTTGTGTACAGCTGACATTTGGAACATAGGTAAAATACATACATAGTGCACAGGTACAGTACATACATTGTACATTAGCCAGTATTTGTGAGTAAGAGTAAAAACTATTATCAAGTACTCTAGGTTTAGTATGTGTACCTTATCCGCTTTCACTAGCCAGGTTCTGGTCTGATTGGCCAAGAAATGGTAATTCTCTAATATAAAGATGCATTGATAACACAATTACCTCTTTTTGATCATTGTCCTGGTTATTTGAATGATCTGATCTACTATACTGCTCAAATTATCTCTGCAACTGGGGTAATTCTGGTAATCCCTAAAGTTAAGCTTATTATGTAAATTAATTAAATAATTCTTTGCATGCAATGGAATGGAGTCCTGTCCTGGATTGATTTTGTTTCTTGTGCCTATTTCTTGCTACAATAGACTCTAATTTGCTTGTGACTGAATAGGATAAAGCAAAAATTAGAGAATGAATGAAAGAATTGTTTTATTTTCATGATATCTCTATTGATATTTGTTGTTTAAACGAAGTATGGAATACTATTCATTTAGGACATTCAATCAAAATTGAAGTTATATTTATTTTTGCCCACTTTTTATTAATAATGCTAATCATTTAGGACTTAGCTAAATCTGCTGCAGTTTTCATTTAACCAGTGTTTAGTAAATAACCACTTAAAACTGACTTCACTAAATGGAGATTGCTTAATGGAAAGTAATGTTGTTCCTTATTTGTGTTCAGTTGATTAGAATAAATAATTTTCATGACACAACTTGCAAATATAGAAGGTTTCAGTTACTGTAAAACCAGGAAGCAGCTTAATCAAGAAAAAGAAATGACATCTTACCAGCATATCCCCAAAATGTGATCTGTATGACTAAATGTTAAAACACAGCAATAGTTAAAACATACAATTTAATAAGCAAAATTCCATCAACATGAAGAAATGGACAACTTTTTAATCTAAGAATAATGTTCCTTTTCTACAGGAGTATATATCTAGTTTGAAATAAAGATTTTGTACAGAGTGTCAGACCAATGGTCAGTATATGCACTTTCTTCAGCTTTAAGTGATAATACTGTTATCCAACATTACAGAAATTTAACTGTATTACAAAACACTGCCTGTTTCAAGCAGTGATGTCATCTTAGTAAACACAGAACATATTTTCCAAGGCTATATATGGCACTTGGCTCACCATGTTCAAAGCTGACAGTGTACATCCTAGATATTACCTTGACAATAATCACTGATGGGTCTATGAATCATTGAGGTTTAACCAGGACCACAGCAGTTTATCCATGAGTGTGAACTCCAAACACATAAAGGTAGTTGGAAGGGAATAATTAAGCAATAACCCATGGATGAGTGTGGGTAATGCTGGATTTACCCACGGTTGGTGTGGTTTGGTCATGAGGGTGAAGCCCGAGTGACCAAACAAAGGCAACAGTGGGTAAATCCAGCATTGCCCACACCCAGCCGTGGGTTATTGCTATTATACAATGACATTATTTAAGAAAAAAACACTTATTTTTCTTAAATAATGTCATTGTATAATGACTCCATGCTACCCTTCTGTAGGTATCCTGGGACATTTCTGATGTACTGCGCATGTGTGAGGGTCGTGTTCCCACACTTACGCAGTACATCAGTGCTGTGGAGAGGTAGCAATGGAGAAAGGAAGATCTGTGATGCTTTTTAAGTATCTGGCTATGTTAAATGAGTTTAACATAGCAAGATATCTTTAGAAAAAGCAACCGAGAAAGGAAGATCTCTGTTGCTTTTTTTAAAGCTATCTCGCTATGTTAAACTCATTTAACATAGCGAGATTAAAGTGACGGAAATCTTCCTTTCTCCATTGCTACCTCTGGACAAGAAAAAAAAAATCAGGGGATATACTAATGGAAAAAGTTCAGATGATCAGACCTTTTTCCATTGGTATATTCTCGGATTTACAATGGGCACGCTGGTTGGGCTGGTCAATCAGCGTGCTCATTTTTGAATGTTTAGGACCAGTCATTGTATAATCTGGAATACCTCATGGGTTCAACAAGGATCATTAGTAATATACAGCTGAGTTAACAGAAAAAAGCTTTCACCATTTTTTAGTAACTGTCTTCATTTATTTCTGCAAAAAAATGTTTTTCAGGAATGAAGTGCTCATGCACACATTTGAATACAAAAGCACGCATAAGCAATATACAGGTGACATTTGTTTTATACCACTATTACTATGAAACTATGATAATAGCATTACATGTTTATATTTTAATGGAATTTATTAATTCCTCTGAATTTTGTTTTAAAGTTAGTTTTTGATACATTTACATTTCAGTTGCTGGTGGACTTGTAATGGCAACAAATTCACTTGCCATTCCCTGCTTAGCCAAACTGATTTTTTGAAACAGTAATTATAGTTTACAACCACTAAAATACCCTATCTAGGTATTGAAATGGTTCATTCAGAGAACTGTCTGTAAGAGCAGTGCATAACATGTAGAACATGGAAGATAATCACAGAACAATGACAGACGAGGAGACTTTTTTGCCACAGTTATAAGCACTGACCAGTCTGATACGATTGTGAGTTAAAATGTGAGCAGTTCCATTCCATTCACAATGAGACTTTACCCATAATAATAATGTTCATATTATTTTTATCTTACTTTTCCACTAAGGGCTTCCTGGTCACCCTATTCGATTTGACTCGATATTTCTACCACATCACTTTCCTGAAATTTTCCCATTTTTTCCCTTATCCACACTATGGCTTCTAATTGGAAGTCTGAGGTGTACACAGCTTGGAACTGCTGTTCTAAGGCAGCATTCATAGGACATCCTAAAACTTTTTTCCTGCCTAGTGTGTATGCGTGATGTGATGTGCAATGTTATGGCAACTGTAATTGAAGCTCACAACTGGCAAACCCTGGCTAGTCTTTTGAATTCTCTGGGATTGGCATGTAAACATAGCTACTGGCCTCTATGTCACATAATTTTTACCACTCAGAACTCATCTCATCCCCTCATCTCCCCAACAGAAGGAGAGTTGCTGTTAGACACTCAGTATTTCTCTTTTTGCCTTTCTTGGCTGATTTTCTGCCTGTCAATGTGTATTATAACCTATTACAACCTAGAACTAATATAGCAAGAAGAAACTGGAATGCTTCACCAGTGGACAGTAATCAAGACCATACTTCACACTGCATTATTTGGCTGTCTTGTGACTGTCATCTGCCTCTTGGTCTTCTAAGTGTATGTTTCTAGCCTCAACTAAACCATTTTGTTTTGTTCTTTGAGTAGAAGCCCAAATACATTGGTTATAGCAAGGTTATAATTCTGTGCTGGACAGAAATGATAGTTCTCACCTGTTGTGGTTGTTGAACTTCTTCCCTCACTATCTACCATTCTGACAGGAAAAGGTAATGTATTCCATTCAATGTATGACTATATTTTATTACAGTCCCCAATAGAAATGTACCGAGTGTGGTTGCAAATGTAACAGCTCACGATTGTAGTAAATATGACAGTTGCTACCCTACATGTGAATCATGAGTTGTGTCAGTTTCAAAGATGCACTGCTACTGCCTTCCTTAAATGGCTGCATGTTAATCAATGTCTAGTTAAAACAGGGTAGCAGAGGGAATGGCTTCACACATCAAGGTACCTTTCACTAGTCACTGACTCTAGAGGTATAGTGCCTGTCGGTGAGTTTTCATTAAATGAAAATGCTACAACTCAAGTGTTGTGGAAACCAGGGCATTTCAATCATAGGCATATACTTATGTATTATATATTTCTATTAGCCGTTTGGCCATACCTTCAGCAACATTTCAATCCAATCACCATACGTGGCATTAGTAGGGATATTTATTTATGGTTATCGATAAAAATAAAGTTTATTTTCATGAGTTGAAATTCTGGGAATTGTAACTGAGATTGTTAAAAGTAATTGCTGGTAATTACTGCGATTCTGCTGTAATTTTACTGGATTAGTACATCAGAATGTAAGCCAAATTAAAACAGATCTTAAGAACAGTACATTGAATAAAGCAAACTGACAGTTTTACAGTTGCATAGATAAGTAAAACACACATTATGGTAATTGAGTGTGCTGACCTAAAATGTCAAATTACATAAAAATCTTGTGATTTTCCCAGTCCTGACTTCAAAATTCTAGTATTTTAATGCATTTTCCCAGAAGAATGAACAAATATGTGGTCCTGAGTATTAGCTGATGAAGGTAAACATTTTTCTTGCTCTCACCAGTCAAAAATGATGTTCTAGGGTACAAGATACAGCTCACATCAGAATACTTTCTCATATCTTTATGCTGCATGTCCAGACAATGCGCCTGTTGTGGATGCTTTGAAATATAATACTACGCTGCACTGGGATACTAAATGTTACTGGCAATCATTAGAACCCGTGTTGAAAGTGTGCTTGACCATCTATCAAGCTATCCAGGCAGAATTTCATGTTTCAATAGAACACAAAATACAGCTGCTTCAGATATTAATTCAAAATAAAATATCAGGTGTTTATATACAACTTTTGGCGGGCTCATTAAGTCATTAAATATGCATATTGCAACAAATCAGCTAACAATCAGTAGTCATAGAAACAAAACACAAAGAGCACAATTTAAAAAGCACTGTTCAGACTACACAATTTAGAAAGTACATCAAATAAAACTGTTCGTATGGCTTGTATACATCATACTAAAATCATCGAAACAACACTAATAGTTTAAAATCCAAAAATATGTGCATGTTTGTAAACCAGTTTTACATCTTGAGGACCTTGAACCTTTATATTTAACTGTTAATCTATGTTGCTTAGAACTTCACTATTTCAGCAGGCAAGGCAATAATTCATAAGACCTGCCTAACTAGATGCTCTTCCATCTGTAGATGTTTAAAAAATATAAAAAATATATAATAAATAATATATAGAACAACCTATATAAACTTATGCAGTCAAGGCATAGTCCATAAAACATGTTTAACTAAATACTCCCCATCGCTAAATATGGAGAAACATTAGATGGAATAATGTCACTCATGAGAAAGGACAAAAAATGTATAGGGTATAAAAACTGTATATAAATATATGAACAAAGCAACCTATATGAAATGCAAACAATGGAATAGTAGTAGCTAACTCTGCATATAAGCAAATAGAGTGCGAACCATCATTAAATATCAGATATAGCACTTGCTCATGTAAATATGTTGTATAGCCCAACATGTGTTTTGTTATTAAAAGTGTATCAAACCAACCCAGACAAAAGACCATATAGCATTGTACATACTATGAAAAATCATAAATGACATGTAATGAAAAGCATATGTGGGAACCATCATATAGTAAAATTGCCATATATACAAAGTCAAAGTACTAAGTCATAAAGCTAAAAAGCCACTAAATACCCCATAGTGAAGATGGGCTATCTTAATGATATGATACTAGCTATACTGTCAATAAATATAGGATACATAATATGTTAACTTCAACTCGAAAATATCAATAGGGTTAAGACTACCTTCAAACCCTGGCTAAAGAAACAAAACAACACTGTTCAAGCATATAGGAGTTTAAAACCATCCTAACTAAACAGTTAAATAGCCTTATATATGGAGACACCAAAAGGAAGACCCCATTTAACAAATGGCCCGATGTTTGTATAGGTTTTAGGGGTATGGAACTATTCAGGCTGGGTGAAAGGTGCGCTGCTAACTTTAGTATCCAGTGTAGCTCAGCTTTAGCCAACAAGTGTTCAATGTTACCTCCCCTTGCAGTAGGTCTAACAATTTGTAAGACTCTAAAAGTAAAGCAATGGGAGAGATTGTCCTGTATATGTCTTGCTAACGCATTGGTCTCCTCATGTCTCCTAATCTCATAAAGGTGATCATAGATGCGATATAAAAGGCTGGGCAAAGGGAGCAAGTGGCCAAATAAATGACATTTTTGGTATTACAGTCCGCATAAAAGTTAGGTTTAAATACTATATCCATGCTAGGATGCTTAAATTCCTGCATTTTACTTAGGCTTTATTTTGAATTAATATCTGAAGAAGCAGACTGCCATTGGACTTTGCTTGAGACCAGCTGTATTTTTGACTGCTCTTGCATTTTCCTTGTTTGGTGAGAGCATCTTTAGCTGTGAGTAGTACTCCTGGTACTGTAGAATTTCATGTTTACAGACCTTTATGCATTTCTGTTATCTATAAAGATTTTTGGCATGCTTTCCTTTAACTGAGTTATTAGTTTCCTAATGCTTGAGGATGTTTTTGCCACTATTAATCAGCTTGCTCTTCAGTTTCACAAAACACCCAGCTTTTAGATCTATTCCAAATAACTGGGCTCAGACTGTACACAATCATGTACAGGAACTAGCAGCCATTTTGTTACTAATGTTATTTTCATTCTGGCACTATGACTCAGAGGGTAAATTCTGGAAGCTGTTAATAGTTTCCATTCTGTAATCCTAAATTTAATTATCTTAGTCTCTGGTTGCATAATGTGTAAACCTGAACAGGTCATTCAAATATCTGTTCTCATGAGGCACTCTGAAAAGAGGCATTTGTGTCTGGTGGGATTATGGATTAGCTATTTAATCAAACAAATGCACAGGTTAATGTCTACATAATTTTAGAAGTTCCAGTTATCCAGTTTCAATGTCTGCTTTAATTATCTTGTGTGTTGACATTTCACCAACCCACCTGGCTTCGAGATATGAGAGAAAACCAAAGCCCTGGATAAAAAAATATGTATCACAGTGAGGACATGCAAACCCTGCACAAAAGGCACCCTAGCTGTGAAATGGTTTCAGAAATAAAGGGCTGTGAGATTATATCATAAACTGCTAGACATTGCTTCTCCTTTTCACTTCTGACAAATAAAAACATAGAAGTAAGATACATGCAAACATTTTTGCAGCTGGTATGGTAAGCAGTCATGTGGTGGAATGATTTAAAGCGTATCTACTCTGATGTGCATTTGACATGCAAATATGTTATTTTCACTAGATTACAGCATTTTAAGTGCTGGCTATAGATTTCATGCATAAAAGTACCTCTTACTCTAACGGAGGGTCATTTGCACTCTGGGATATGCAATGAGTAGCATAACAACTACTCTGGGGTTCAAAATGAAATGAATGTGAAGCTTCTCTGGTGATGTCAATGGACCCTTTAATGCCGGTATACATATTGCTTGGAGAATTTAACATGAGGTCATCCTACTGTGTATTTACTCACAGTGCACTTTTTGTCAGTGGAAAAAAAAACAGTGTATGACATATTTAAGATTAAGGAAAACATTCATTCTACATCTGCTAACTTCTGGTTTGTTAGTGAAGGTTTTGATGGACCATGTGTTAATCATCAGAGAATGTGTGTACCTCTGACACATTTATACACAACTGCTGATCCATGCAAACTACAAATTGCATTTATTAATTATTTACTATTTAACTAGTAACACAATTGCTCCACAATGAGTGCTACAGTCCTTTAGTTCTGAAAGTATGTAGATTTCTTGAGTTGAATATAGTTGTAGAGTTAGATAATTATTTTTTAGTGCTCTGTTATAACGCCCACTAATGATAACTTGATAACAAGTCAAGAGTAGTTAGGCACCTTTGTGATGCACATAGATGTAGCGCTGACTGCCACGCAAAGAACCTGGGACTGATTACAGACCTGACTGCTACAGTTTTCAAAGAGAGGAAGGCTAGGAGTAAGTTGCTACTGCCAGCTTGATGATTTTTCTTTATTTATGTATCTTTTGACCAAGGTAGAGTACTATTCCATCTGGCTCTGCATGAAGTTTACAAACGAAAGGAATACAAAAAAAAAATATATATATATATATATATATATATATATATATATATATATATATATATATATGTATATATGCTACTACACCAAACCAACAGCACACAACACCGACAACCACAACACCGACACCACAAGAACGAAACCGCAAAAACACGAAAGTTCACATGCCCAACAAACCACAATCCCGACAGTTAACAAAACAAAACTACAAATTGCATTTATTAATTATTTACTCTTTTTCCTACATTACAATTGTATATTAACAACTCTTGTTTAACAATCTGCCTGCATTAGTAGTACGGTTGCTTAACTCTGGTTATATATTACAAATCTATAATAGCGACCCTTGTCTAACAATTTGCCTTCATTAGTAGTTTTGTTAAATGAATGCAATACCTTTTCTTTGCTAATGTATTTTTAGATAAGCATGAAGATGCTTATATTTTGTCCTGATAAAGTCCCAACTGATGCTTTTAATTGACATAAACCATCAGCCAAGGAGATTAATTTTTAACTCAGTGCTACTTGATATTTGTTGATATTTGATTGTAACACATGCTTGATACCTGCCTATTACCACTACTAGGAGGTAAGGTGTTTTTTTATATTACTAAAGTACTATTTCTCTCTCAACTTTTTCCCTTGTTCTCCAGCTCTCTTGCCCTGAATTACCCCCTGTGATTTTGCCTGGGTGGATACCTTGACCTAACTAAAATAATATATGCTCATCCAATTGCTCAAACAATAATTACAACTCTGCTGCCTCAACCCCCTTTTGTGGAAACTGAATCCAAGAGTCTCCCAGAAGAATATAAGGAAGTACGTGCATCTGCTGCTAAACCTTAAACTACTGTACTTCTTAAATCCTGCTATCTAATTTAGTACGCTCCCTGCCAGGAAAGCCAGCAGCCTAAACTCCTCTTAGTTCTGTCTCTCCGTTCTTTCCCCCTCATCTAGTTCCCTGAGTTACACTAGCTCCCTTCTCCCTTCAGTCAACTTTAGTCCAGAGATTGCCCTGGTGGGCTAAGTGCACTTCAGCATTTGTCCACTAGATGGCATCCTCTCCCCACTAATATAGACTTCAGTTCACTCACTTCTTGTATTCTCTCTAAGTTCTAACATTTCTTTTTCTCACTCTCTGTCCTAAAAACTTATAGCCCACTCTACCTACTGCATCTAGGTCCCCTCTACTTACCCTTCTGCTACTTACTCTTCTGCAAACAATGCTCCACTGATAAGCTCTCGATCTTCTCTTGCCCTCCTGGGTTCTACCCACTCTGTTTGCCCTTCGGGCTCACTCCGCTCCCCTACCCTGCCCCCAAATTCCACCCACCACAGCACCTCTACCTTTATCCCTCCTGAAACCACACCCACTGCCATTCTACACCAATCAGTCTCCTATACTCTGGAAACACTCATTCATTTTTCCTGCCCAGATTTAAACTTCATTCACCTCTCCAAGAATATCCCACCTAGCCAATAGGTTTCCATTTCTCCCTCTGACACCCACTCCCAAACCACACCCACTCCAATCCTAACATAACTCTCCACTCCCACACTGCTATTTAGGTAGATACCAGCTCCTCTATACATAATTGTCTCTTATATACATATATAATTCAACAACAACATTGCTCCTCTAAGTAACCCTATTTCAACATGCTCTCAAAACCCTCTTCCATTTCCTTTTTACTACTACTACTTATTAATTTATCCTATCTTCACTACCTCTCCCAACCCATTACTTCCTACCATTCACAATCCTTCCATGTTACCAACTATCTTAACTCCCCTCTCTCACATTCACACTCTCCTATTTCTCCCCATTTATATCCTATAAAAAACCTCCTACTTTTCCCATACAAACTTATCACCTCTCAAACACATTCTACCCCCATAACAACTAGTAAATCTTTCAGAATCACAATAGAACCCAATCTTTTTACTAAACTGTTCAATTACCTCTCTGACCCAATCCTTCATCTGACTACCACTCTATTATCAGGTGATATCCATCTGAACCCAGGCCCCCCCACCACAACCACTATAGACAAGTCCATATTACTTACTTCTTTAAACTCCCAAAGTATAGTAAACAAAGTCCCTAACCTCCATGCCTGGCTCATACATAATAAAGCTGACATGCTATCCATTTCTGAAACCTGGTTAAAACTCCATATAAAAGACTCTGAAATAATTCCACCAAACTATTCTATCATAAGAAAAGACAGGCCCCACAAAAAAGGTGGAGGAGTAGCTCTCCTATACTCATCCTCCTTGTTAGTTACTCCCTATAACAAACCTATTCCACACTTTAACAACGCTGAACTACTCCTCACTCTACTCCAAGTTAACAAACACAAATACGTATGTCTAGCTTCCCTCTATATCCCCCCAGGGGATAATATTTCTACACTTGAAGATATCATTTCCTGGCTCTCCAATAACATTAGCAATGAAACCATAATCTTAGGAGACATGAATATTAACTGGGCCTCCATTCAGTCTCTGAAAAACTCTCTTAACATCAAGCTCTATAATTTTTCAGAGCTAATCAACTCTGTAACTTGCCCCTCAAAAATTCCTCTCTAGAGGCAGTATTCTGGACTGGATTCTAGACTCCCATCCTCACTATTTCTCTAACAGTGGCACTCTTCCCGATCCCCTTAGTGACCACATACCCATCTTCACTCACCAACTTCCCTCAATCCTACACTGCACCCATAATTATATTACTATCCGTAACCAAAAAAACTTTAATCCAACAACCTTTTCAAATTTGCTAAAAGCAATAAACTGGAATTGTCTAAAAACATTATCTCTAGACAACACAGTTGCCCATTTCAACTCAACATTCTTAAAACTACTAGACTCCCATGCTCCCTTAAGGACAAAGTGAATAAAAATTAAATCCGCCCCTTGGCTTACCAAAAATACACTAGCAACCATGCGGCATAGAGATAAAGTATAGGCACGCTACCAGAAAAACAGGACCCCCCCCTACTCCATAATGAATACAAAACACTTTGAAATAAAGTAAAAAAGCTCATCATCTCAGATCGACAAAATTACTTCTCTATACTCCAAAACAATAATAAAACAAACCCTCAGAAATTCTGGAAAGGTATCTCTACTCTCCTTAACCCCAGCAAACCAGACACCCCCACTCCAGACCCTAATGCTCCTGAATTAGACTTAGCTACACAATTTAACTATTTTTTTATTGAATCTATTTCCAAATTAACCTCTTCATTCTCTAACACCACCACATTCTCCAATACCCCCACCCTCCCCTACCAACACTCTACCCTGCACTGCTACTACTTCCTCATTCCCATCTACTAATTCTCTACCCTCTACCTCTTTTTCTACTCTAACTTTCTCACCATCTTCATCACCCCTAATACCCCCTCTTCCCACTCCCCTCTATTCTCATTAAAACCTATACCCACTTCTACTATAAATAAACTCCTTCCGAAATTGAAGCCATGCTCTAACGCTCCTGATAATATCCCTTCTTACTTTCTTAGCATAGCTGCTGAAGCAATTGCCTACCCCATTAGCATTTTAATCAACCGCTCTATCCAAGAATGTATAGTACCCCAAATCTGGAAACAGGCCTTCATCATACCCTTACATAAAGGTGGCAGCAATAACAATGTTACTAATTTCCGTCCCATCGCTATCCTGTCTCCCATTTCTAAACTCCTAGAAAAGTGTGTCAACTTCAGCTCCTACCACATCTCTTAGATAATCACCTTCTAACTCCCACACAACATGGATTCAGACCAAATCATAGCACTATGAGAGCCCTCCTCTCCTTCCTTGAAACTGTAAATAAAGCCCGTGACTCTGGCCTAATTGTTTCTACCCTACTACTTGACCTCTCTAAGGCCTTTGACACTATCTCACACAGCCTGCTTTTAACTAAACTCTCAAAACTTAACCTATCTT
>NC_056732.1:1254196741-1254211741 GCF_019279795.1 Protopterus annectens | reverse complement strand
TTCTGATCTGCAACCTCGTAAATACTGCTGACATGATCCCTTAAATCAATTTTGGTTAATGACATTGTATCATATTAATGAAATCTTCAGTCACTTGAGCACTGGTATTCATGTGATTTGGAATTGCTTCATAATTCAGGCAACTGATAGAGCAACAGGGACAATGGACATGCCTGTTGTGGGTGGGGGGTGATTATGATGGGTACATGGGCTCCATGGCTTAGAACAGTTGCTAGGCTGGATGTATGGGACTTCTGAAGGGTCAAGGGCAAACACATCCTCATGGGCCATGCCTTATTTCCTCCTAAACTCTCAATATGATATTACCATGCCATGTGACAGAGCCTTAGGAAAATGCTTGGCAGGAGGGATAACATAAATTATGATACCAACTGATAGTTTCAGTCTGCATTTTTACTTTCCATCCCCACATCAAGGGGGTATCAGGGACATAACTTAGGAGTATAGAATCAGCACCTAAAGCTGATGATCAACTGATATGTGTGTGTGTGTGTGTGTGTGTGTGTGTGTGTGTGTGTGTGTGTGTGTGTGTGTGTGTGTGTGTGTGTAGAGAAGGGGGGTTTTGAAAAATAGCAGAGGCAGAGATGCGTAAAAAACAGAAAAGAAATAAAAAGTATGCCACCTGTCATTTCAAAATAAAAGTTCCACAGTGATATGCAATATTTACAGTACCTTGCTTTAATATTACAAACAATCCTTAAGGATATCACCACCACACAGGTTTAGTCTCAAACAGCCCCTACAGCAGCAAACTGTGTTAAAAGTCAAATCTGTAGGCTGTAGGCCTTCCTTTCAGCTTCATTAATAAATTCTTTACCTGACTTGCTTGATAATAAATCCATCACACGCTCAGCTTAGGCCATTCAGTTCTCAAAGTCGCTATTCTTCGGTTAGACCCCATACTCTAACCCAAGAAGATGAACCTGTGACTAGCTATTCTTTGTTCCTGCACAACACAACATTTACTAAAAATTAATTCTCCATTAACTATCTAATGCAATTAATTGTCTAACTAAAGCATATCTCTCAACATCTGCCCCCCCCCCCCATTTCTATTTTACCAGTGCTTAGGTTATGTGCAGCCAAATTATAAAACATTATTCATTCATCTATTTATTTGTTCACTAAACATTCATGCACATTTTGATATTCAGTAAAACCAATCAAGTTTTTATGGAAGTTTCTTACATACGTATAAATAGGAGCTGTAGATTTTGGCATTTGAATGGGCAGCCATGGTGGTGCAGTGGTTAGCATTGTCACCTCACAACCAGAGGTTCTCTTGTTCAATCCTCAGCTGGGGTGCCTTCTGTGCAGAGTCTGCATGCCCTTCATGTAGGCTTGCTCTGCTTTCCTTCCAAAGACATACTGTAGGTGGATTGTGCACTCTAAATTGGCCCTAGGTCTGTTCCTTCTGTGGAAGGTTGGGTGCCAGGCTGGCAACTCAACACCATAAAACTCCACTGCCAATCATAAGCAGACAGGTGACCTGCTGTGGTGACCCTTAACTGAGAAAAGCCAGAAGAAGATTTAGGTATTTGAATATTCATTCATTTAAATGTAAAATATTAACCGTCATCAAAGGCTGATTTGTTTTACTGTTACCAGGGTATTATCTTATTATATTCTCTGCACTGTTTTTCTTATACTCAGAAGTGATATTTTGTGTCTTGGAAGATTTTGTAGGCATCACTATTTTAATTAACTTAGTGAGAAGCTATCCCTTTAAAATTTTGTATGTACTTTTACTGACCATAAGAAAGTTTTATAAGCTCAGGTCCAAACTGAATTTCCTGTTTTGATAGAGTCTTTCATGATACATCTATACGACAAAAAAATAGATCTCAGAGTTTTTGTTTAATATATTTATTTACATTTGTTGGTTAACTGTTACTACATGGTTTATTTGGGAATGTGCCTCTGAATCATATTTTGTTCTTTTGGTCTTTGGTATTTTTATTGCTTGGAAGCCATTTTGTGACTTACTAGAAAATTAAAAATGTTACAAGGAGCAGGGCTAAAATATGAGGCAAAATCATGGATATTCTGCAAAATCAGGGTCAGGTGAGAGTTATGGGCTAAAATGTTGTGATAACTATACAGAAATAAGTTAATTTATACACACACACACACACACACACACACACACACACACACACACACACACACACACACACACACAGCATATTCCCCATTTTTGACATATATATATATCTATATATATATATATATATATATATATATATATATATACAGAAAGAGAAAGAGATGAAGAGAGAGTTATTGGTCTACTGAAAATAATCAAAAGTGCGAAATGTTCATGATGATGACCACAAACTGTTGATACACTACTGCTCAGGCAATGAGCAATGATCTCGATGGATGCAAAATTGAACACAAAAAAACAGGCACAAACATAATTTTTTACATGGGATAAGCCCTGTGGTGCCCCTGATAATTACATAAATACTAACTCCATGATAATACGTTACTGGGGAAAGGACATATTCCCAACCCCAAGAATTATGTGCTCTCAAATACATATTGACCATCTGCTTAGTTGACCGAATTTTGTTGACTAAACGTAAGTTGACCAAAATGACATTCATTTTAATTCATGGTTCCCACTATATTGCAGGAATCAGTATTGCAGTCATTTGCTGTGTATTTTTTTTAGAAGCTACACTATGATTTCACATTTCTTCAGGTGGTGGGAGCACCTATAACTTTCTCTGTCAATACTGTATACTTTTGCTTATTCTGTGTGAGCTGCATGAAGTAAGTAGATTTTGTATGTGTAGAGATGGCTTGCTTCTGTGCTCTTGCTAGTATTAACATGTTAAGACTGACTTTCTCTCTCTTTTCATTTTTTAATGATATTTAAAAAATGGTCTCAGAAAATAAGAAATGTAAATTGGACACCTGGATTTCCAAAGAAAGTGATTCATGTACAGTGAGAGACTGATGAAAAACAAGCATTCTTTTTCATGACATGAAATCCATACACCATGACTAAAAACCTTTTCTTTGGCTGCCATTTGTTATCTGTTCACTTTCAGAAGATGATCTTGGATATTTGTTCAGCCTGAATTTCTTACAGCCAGCTTAAATGTTGAAAGAGTTTGTTTATGTGAGAACAAACAATAACCACACTGAAATCCCCCAAACACATAGTCATAAGCGCTTCTTCAATGAAACCACTAGTTTGATGCTGAAGTAAACCACACAATTTATTGATGTAAAGTTTAATTCATACAGATGAACATGATCCCTTTATTGTGCACTTTCATTCCGAATAACCTCAGGACTTTATCAGAACAATAAAATATACCATTCCATACTCAAAACGTATATCCCAAAGTGAGTGTCACATTATCAAAACCACCAATCAAGCCTACCATACACTGATGAAATCTGTAAAAACAATTACATAATGAAGCAATAAAACAAATACCATATGTAGTATGGGAAGGAATGCTAGAGAGAAGTCCTTGAATTAAAAAAAACACCCTTGTTTAAAAACCTATATTTCAAGAAATATTCAAACATTTATCATCATCCCTAAGAAAGCTTAATGCAATAATATTGTTTAAAGGGACACCTAGAATACCTATAAAATCCTTTAGTGTTTGATTTAATATAATGAAATACTGAAAGTTGATGAAAGATGGTTATATACATTATGTTTAAAAATGGATGAATTTATAAAAGGGAGTATATGTTATACAAAAACTATATACTGAATGATATGTTCTCATTCCATAAAAAACTTAAGATCTTAAAATGTTGTAAATATATGTATTGTTATAGTTTGGCAGTTCTTAATTTTAAAACTGGTATTGAAACTCAATTGTTTTATTGCTTCATTGTTTGTTTTTACAGATTTCATCAGTGTATGGTAGGCTTGATTGGTGGTTTTATAAGTTATTATCTGAAAAAAAATCATAATTTCATAGGTAAGCAATAACTTATAAAACAAGGTCCTAGGGGTACAGAAAAAATAACCACACTGAAACGCCCCTAAACATATGGTCGTAGCTGAAAATTTAATCAAACCACTGGTCTGATGCTGAAGCAAACCACACAATTTACTGATGTAAAGTTTAATCCATACAGATGAACAGGATCCCTTTATCGTGCACTTTCATCCCAAATGACCTCAGCACTTCATCAGAACAATAAATGATTCCATATGCAAAACTTATATCCTAAAGAGAGTGTCTCATGATTAAAACCACCAATCAGTCAGTGTGGCACCCTTGCCACCTTCAGGGTAACTGGATGGGCAGCATCAAATTATCCCCAAGGCTGTCATGTGTTGCCCTCCTTGAGGTTGGAGAGAACTTTTGAATACCAGTTATTGGTTAGGCTTGTAATGTTCTGCAGGATTGTAGTAGAACTTTGTTCCAGAGGTGGGGTATACATTGGGTATAAATTTATCATGACAAAGTGTCTATTGATAGTTCCTTTAACTGAATACTTGACAAGTCATTTGTTCTGAAAAGGAATAGGAGGTGAAAGAAAGCTGGATCTTTTATGTCTCAAATTGCCACAGCTCTCTACAGAGAAGTCTATAAAAAACTGAGAACGGTGAGAGGCATACCTCTCAACCTGTTAATTCGAAAGATCTGGACAAAGCTTGACAAAATGGAGGTACAAATAGGGACATATTTTACATATTGCTCTTATAAATTTAGAAATTGCTAGAGTAACAATATTTGTTTTAATATACATTTTCTGAAGGATTTGAAGTCTGAAACTCAAATGTATGTCATTATTTAGTGACTTCAATTCCTGTGATCATTCCAGTGATTTGCCAGGAAAAAAGAGGCCAAAATATGAACCAAATATCTGGACATTCTGCAAAAATCTGTACAGTTGAGAGGTATGGTGAGAGGTCTTCCAGTCTGTCCTCATAATTAACATTTTTGAGGCCACTATCAAGGCAAAAAACACTGCAGCATTTAGTCCATAACTTTCAATTTTTTCTGTATTACATGTGTGCTTTAATAGAAATTTGAAAGCTTCTTGCTGAGTGCTTGATTCCATATCAGTGATCTTGCTGGCTAGGCTTATGTAGGCCCTTGGGCTGATAGCCTAATACCTACCTATGAACCTATGAAGGGAGAAGAAGTAGATATTCTGGTTAAAGACCAGAAGTGATTAATGTGCTAACACAATATCCAACAGTACCCAGTGTACCTATAGTATGGTGTGCATAACCCATAGAACTATATCCACAACATTACTTCACTGCCTACCTACTGCTGCTAATCATAAGTCAATCACTGAGACATGTAAATTTTATGACTGGTGTTTTTTTTCCTGCCAAGTGCTGAATCATCACATCATGGTAATGCTGTCTCTCTTTATATATATGCAATGTGTGTTTGTATATGTGTGCGTGTGTGTGTAACCATGCGTGTGTTGAAAAGACTTTGCAACCATGTATTCTATTTTAAATCTTAGATGTACAATACTTCCTTCAACAACAATTACATTGCCTAAACCAACTTTCAAACATTAGACAGAGAATCTATTTTACTTAAAAAATATATCTATCTTGTATATTAAATAAATGAAAAAAACATCTGAACAGATAGCCCATTTTCCAAGTGCAGTAATCCTTGACAGGGTGAGTGGTACATGGAAGTAATAGACCTTCCATGGGTGGAGAGGACTTCTACCTTTGACATCAAGTCTCACAATACCAGTGAGTTGTGTGTTATTTCCTTGTAATGCCCACCTTGTCGGGCAGTAATGCTTGCATAAACTGATTATTGATATACAGGAATATCTTACTAATTGTGATGCATTGCACAGCAGTATAATGGAATCCATGTTTAGTCTCAGTGTAGTCATTGTATCTAGCTGACGGAATTTGTGCTGCATAAACATTTGAGTGTGGGCAGTGAAAAACAAACCCATTCAAATGTAAACACGATCTTTGAATTAACTTTCTGTTAAAACCTTAGTTGTTGTAATTATTTTTGTCTGACTCTTTGTCTCATTGTCCCTCTTATTATCATGTACTACAATATGTCATTATTTACTTGAAATGTATTCCTCATTTCAACACACAGACCTTATTGTGAAATGGGGCTGAGTAACAAGCATATGACTGATACACGTTGTAAACACTGCTTCCTTTCAGTTATGAATTATTATTCTGAACTCTGATAACAGTTCACAAGAAGAAGCACAAATACATTTCCTTTTCAAGCGCCATGCAATACACTATACTAAAATACAGAGGCTGTTACCTTTCAGTGACTGAAGTTTTTATCCCTTGTGGTACAAATGTCAGGCAGAATGATGTCATTAATATTTATAAATAACAAGGCACTTCAGTTGTGATACTGTACTTGAATCAGAATTCCATTCCAATGGGACTTTCCTGTAGTCTGCAATCTGTCATTTTCAGGGAAACAAGTTTTAATGTACTTTAAGCCCTTTCTCCCTTTCTGAGTGAAGCCTGGTAAATAAGTAATTGGAGGTGTTATTTTTATAACTGACATAATCCTTTGGAATGTAATATTCTGTGGTTGAATATCCATCTGTAGCAACAATGAAATGAGCATGGTTTTGCATTCTTAGTGTTATGTGCTAAAAGTTAGAAGTTTGGATTAACATTTTGCTGATTATAAATTGTAGACTTCTTTGGTTTAATAGCAGAAGAGCCTTCTGTCATATCAAACACATTTTAAGATGGTGATGCAGACTTGCATGTATGGTATATGAATGCATTTATTTATTTATTATTAAAAAGAACTGAGACAAAAACTAAGGACTGAAACTGTCACGCAGATTCATATGTTTAAGCATCTGAGTTATGTAGTAAGACCTTTTTTCTCACACTGGTAATTTTTTAACACTAGTATATTTTTTAGAATTTATCTTTAATCCAGCAGGACAGAAAGTATGTGTTTGGTACTCTCTTTTTTTTTTTTTTTTTACTGTGCATCCATCCTTAGTAACTTAATTGCTTTTGGGAAAAGATTCATGTGCACTAGAACCTTAAGTAAACTGTAAAGTGTAACCTATGCTGGTCCATTAAATGCTGTCACATAACGTCTGTGTTATAGTGTTTTTTAATGGACCAGAATGTTTTTGTTTTTTTTTTATTTTGTCAAACAAGGGATACAAAAGCCAAATGTTTATTCTACAGCAATGTAGTGATATTCTGTGATGATTACTTTGTTAAAACCAATAGCTTCCACACATAGCTTTGCAGCTCTAGGTCCGAGATGTGCCTTTTACTATCCAGCTATTTCTTTCTACCACATCAATAAGTTGGGTTTACTAGTGCAAAGAACACAAATGAAAAAATATCTTTTCAGATAGACTAGCCTCTGAAAAGATGTATTTCTGATACAGCATGCAGATATAGGTTCACAGGGTATCTGCCCGAGGGCATTTATAAGCCTAGCCAGAGTATGTCAGCTATCGCCACCCCATTGATTAATTAACTGATCCTCTGTCAAGCAGAGCCAATGAAGTGATCCCAGGGGTGTATTTTCTGTTACCCATCCACTTGTCAAGGTTTCTCTTGAAGGGTGTTTATGAGGGGCTCTGCCTGATGTAATCTGGAATTTTGTTCCAAAGCATGGAGAGTCTCTGTGACAGCTATATATCCCTCCAGCATGTTCTATTTATTGTTGTGGTGAGGTTTAGCTCGCTAGAGCGTGTGGCTTGCAGTGACTTGGATTTCTTTAAGGGGAGCATGTCCATCAATTCTGAGTTGGGCATGGCTTTGTAAGTCAGGCAGAGATCACCTCTGAGCAAGCAATATGCCACTGAGCACAGCCGGAGTTTTTCAGTCAGGCTGCATAGGACATATGTTTGAGGTCAGTAATCCTCTTGGTGAGGTACATTTGTGGTCTTTCTAGCTGTTGGAAGTGTCTTGTGAGGTACATCCCAAATGGAGCATTGTACTCTATGATGTGTCTGATGAGTGACGAGTAGAGCGGCACTATAACCACTTTATTTCTAGATGCGAACCCTTTAGTAATTAGATGGTCCACATAGAAGGATTTCCTAACTACTTTGGCAATATGATTGTCAAAGGAGAGATTACTATCTACCTGGGTCCCCAGATCTCTTATTACCTCTTCTGTATTAAGGGGGCTGCTACCTATGTGGTAATTCGTGAGTGTTTTGTTTTTCCCAAATGGGATGACTATGCATTTTTTTGGCATTTAGCTTGAGGCCATGACTTTGACACCAGGTGTCAGTCTCAGTAAGGCCCTTTTGGAGGATGTCTGTGTCAGCCGGAGAGTCAATTATGGCTCCCAGTTTGTAGTCAATGGCGAGCTTGGTTAGCCATAGTCCTCCTGTGTTTGCCTGTACTTCTGAGAAGTATATGCTGAACATTAGAGGTCCCAGGACCAAGCCTTGCGGGACATCACTTGTGACTGGTTTAGAGTCAGACCTGGAGCCTGCTATTCTTACTGGGTGAGTTCAGTCTGTAAGCCAGTTGGCAACCCATCTTATGACATAGGGGTTTATGTTCAGGCTGGTGAGTTTTTCTGTAATACCTGAGTGGGGAATGATGTCGAAAGCCTTGGCGAGGTTAAGATAGACTGTGTGAACCACCTTTCCCTCGTCTATGGCCTTGGTGACTGTCTCGAAGAAGTCAACTAGGATTAGTAGGCATGATCTGCCCTTAACAAAGCTGAACTGGGTCAGGTCAAGTGTTTGGATGTTCTCAATGTCTTTGTTAATGAGTTCTATGATGATGTGCTCCATAGCCTTGCAGACCAGGCTAGTCAGGTTTATGGGGTGATAGTTACCAGGGTCAGTTGTGGCCCTTTCTTTGTGGAGAGGGATAACTGTTGTTGTGCACCATTCTATGGGAACATAGCCTGTGGAGAGGCTGAGGATGAACAGCGTGTTTAGGTGGGGGGTTAGTTCGTTCAGTAGTTTGTGCAAGATGCAGCCTGGGACACCATCTGGTCCCATTGATGCTGTGTTTTTGGCTTTTGAAAGGGCTGTTTTCACCTGTGCGTCTGTGATTTTTGGGACACTACACTTTTCCGGTATTGTTGTGGGCCCTTTTCGAGGTGGGAGGGGGGGTGAAGTTTGCACTGACTCTATCTGTCAGGATGTTGGCAATATCAGTAGGTTCAGTATATTTTGTGCTATTTTGCACTAGTTCAGTGCATATCTGTGAGTTGCCACTTAGATTCTTAACATAGCTAAAGAAGGCTTTGTGTTTATCTTTTGAATCCTTGGCTATTTTTCTTTTGAAGTTAGCCTTGGATGATTTCATGACCTTAGTTTCTTACTGATACTGATCAGGGATGTCTTTCCTTCTTTGGATTTGCTTTTTTTCTGAACTAGTTTCCTCCTTCTATTGTATATCTTAAAAAAAACAAACAACAAAAAAAAAAATGCAAAATTCTATAGGTAAAGCATATGCCTGACGTACATATAATACTGTAGAGCACCATATACTGAGTGGTAGGCATGTAGGACCTTTTTACTGGTTTTTTGTGCAGTAACATTCAGAAAACAGTATCCAGAAACATTGCATGCTTTCTAGCTGCTGGAGAATCCAAATGTTAACTAGTGCAGAAAATGGATTTACCTAATAGCCAGTTAACTACTAGTGTACCCTTCAAATTTAATTGTGCAATACCTTTTAGTATTTATGGAATTTTTTTAATCCTTTAGTTCTGACTGCTTCTCTCTTACAAAATTATTTTATTTGAGGGTATGTATGTCTACTTTGTATTCTTTTGCAAAATACCGTGATTATATTTTACCCATGAAATAACTCAGCATTTGTTTTATTTTACTTCAGCACAGCAAAAAAGTGAGAACAGAAAGATCTGACCCCGGGATTCATGAAGCTCGGCGCAAGGCCGGCGTAAGGGCTGCGCCGGCGGTGCAGTGAATAGCCGGCGTAGTAGCGCCATATGCATATTAATGAGAGTGCACCGCAACCACAGACACGTGCGTAGTGTACGTGAGCGAGCCCAAGTAGGATGCGTCCGGAGGCGTGGCTAAGCCGGCATGCGGTGAGCAACCTAATGTGCTGACTGCCACAGTCCGCCCATAATAGTAATGGCAGCAGCCAGGGCCCGTGCAGAATGAAACGCACGTAGAGTATGCAACATAGTACCCGTCCCAACTAAACGGAGAAGCAAATACAATCCACGAAGGCTTAAGTGTACCCGTCCAAGGAGCAAAGGATACGCATGAGACCGAGTTTGTCCCGCAATGCACCGTCACTGGTTATACTCAGAGAAGGTGTACAGCAGCATGTCAGCACGCCGCACCGACATAGGAGTAGCGACTAAGGTCACCACCTGTCCCACTTTGCGAGGGGCAGTCCCTCTATGGCCAGTTGTGTCCCGAAATAAAATATTAAAAATGGCAAATGTGCTAAGAGTGTAGGACATAATGATATCCCGTATTTAATGTAATGGTAGCATGAATTGGTTATTTCTGTAACTGAAATACCTAAATGACACAAGAAACAGAATAAGCAACCAAACTGCCACAACAATAAGCTTTTATTTAGGCAAACAAGTGAAGTTCTATGCTATATAGTGACCGTGTGTATGTGTCGGTCTGTAAACTCAGATGTGAGTCCCGGAAATATCCCACCTTGGCAACTGGAAAAGGTGGCAACCCCAGTAGCAACATGGGCATGGTCACCAGGGTTACCAGCTGTCCCAATGTGCTGTGGATAGTCCCTCATTGGACAGTTGTGTCCCTGCAAAAATCGAAAAAATGGAAAATGACCTGAGATTCCCTGCCAAAAATATTCCATAATATACATGTAATAGTAGCATAAAACATATAATTTGTATATGAAACACATACATGGCATAAGAAACTGAATAAGGAACCCAAATGCTAACAGAATAAGCGTATATTATGGCAAACAAGTAAAGTCCTGTCAACTCCACTTACTGTGGGTATGTGTTGTCCTGCAAAATCCGATGTTCCCACAAAACATGTCCCACTATGGTCATTGGAAAAGGTGCCAACCATAATGGTCACAAGCAGTAGTGACAGTACATAGCCGGGTAGCTGTGTTGACATAACAACAGGAAGGAACCAAGATACCTTAAACACAGGCAAACATGTGCCTAGCAGCATATCCCACACCCAGCAACGTCTCTGTCGCATACACTGGATGGCGTATGTTGAAGTGTAATATCCAGAAGCAGAACCCATGCATTCAGATGTAATACACAATAGCCTCATTGTAGCATGTAAGTCCCACCCATGTACACCTGTGCACCCAAACCTGCTAGCATCCGTGTGCAGCTATACACCTACACACAATGTGCATACCTGAAATGTGGTAAGATGTTTGTGTTAGGCAGTGCCACGCAGGCAAATACGTACCCCACATGTCACCAACCCACCTCAGGTACAGATATGGAAATGACTGCATGTGAATGTGTCTGCAGAATGTGTACATCCCGCATGTGGTATGTACCCGTCGAAACCATATAGGTTTGCATACGACACGGTGCACATAACTGTACACATGTGGACAAGTCGGGTTGTTGAACCACCGCATCGATGATTAGCTATGCAGAGAAGTCGAAGACATATAGCGGAACACGTGCCTACCAAACAGGACGTCCTAACAGGGTGCTACAGGCAAAGAAGGGGAAGGTGGGACATCACATGTGGAGAGTAGTGTTGCCGGACGGCCAAATACACACGGTCAAGGTAAAGGACGGAACAACATGCATATGGCCGGATGGATGTTGTTCGAAAAATATATATAGAAACACATATGAAGTGCCAGTTTAGACTCGAAATACTATGTAATGCATTGAATTGTACCGTACAATATGGCAGTAGAACTGATCCTACATGTAATTGGTGAAGCTAAGCTGTAGTGTGATGGAATTCTGACCCTGGCAGTAACCAGTACAGCAGGCTTATGTCTCTCAGCATTAATTATCTGCTGGGTTACAGAACAATAAATGTATGTACATGCATAACATCACCCCTTCCCCTGAGGAGGATGGCCTTGTGAGCTCTATCGAAGATAAGAGTACAACTCCTTACCAGAGAGACAAAGCAACGTATTAAGAAATTAACTGACTACTGTATCGGAACAGTCCAGGGTCCTTGAAACAGCTACAATCACAGAAGGACACTGTAATTGACCAGGTGCCTTGCAAGGCTGTGTTATTCTCATGGGAAAACATTTTAAAAACATGACCCCAGCACCCACGTATGTATAGACTATTGCGGACCATAGTGATGGAAATGCCCTGTGACCGTCCACGTCAGTGAGGTGGGCAAAAGCTGATTGTAAACACTATATAAAGAAATTGCTTACTGTATAGAGTCAGACAAAACTCTCATACTTGGACTGTATATTATTTTGCTTGCCTGTGTACACTACTAAAGCGTTGTGAACCCGAGCCTCCTGTGTTATTGACTGTCACTTAGAAAAGCCTACTGATAACTACAGTCTGGTTTTAACAACTTATTTGACATTGTGATCCTTGTAATCCGGAATTCCCTTGGTAAGCTACAGGTCAGAGTGCATGGGTGGTTAGACATCTGCGCAGGAGAATTTGCCTAAATGGTTCTTCTTGAATGAAAAGACCTCCGACTGAATTGTTGTGTGTAAAGAGGCTGTCCACTGTCTGATCTGTGGCTGAAAAGTGGAAAACTGGATCCCAAGAAGAAAACATGCAGCCTTAAACAGGAGGCTCAGGTAAGGAGTGTTTGCCTCTTTGTCTCTATTGTAGATCAGGGACCAGACTACATTGTGTTTCTGTTAACAGTTGTGATAGCGGGTCGAAGACCAATCCAAATAGTGTTAAATCTGAACATAGGTCAGGGGAACACAGAGCAGAGTAAATAGTCATTGTAGACACTACAGTGGATACAGGGAAGGAGATACCACGTGGTATGAGAGAAGGGTACGTAACAGTCGTGTAGAGGATATGGGAGATTAGTGAACAAACAGATCATGTGATCCGCGTTTGATGGGTGACGTGAAGTATATGCAATCGCAGAGAGCACATAATGTGAGATTTTCAGCAAAATGGGGTAATAAATATGACATTGATGGTATATTAGACAAAATATCGTTACTGAAACATTGTAATCTCTGAAAATGTGATGCACATGTTCTAGGGTAACCACCTGTCCCACCCTGTGAGGGACAGTCCCTCTTTGGCCAGTTGTGTCCTGCAAACAAACCGAACAAATGGCAAATGTCTTGATATCTCAGGACAAAGATTTCCCAGATATCTTTTCAAATGGTAGCATAAAACACTAATATTGTATCTGGAACAACAAAATATCATAATAAACAGAATAAGCAACTGAAATGCTACAAGAATTGGTAGCTCTCCTGGCAAAAAGTGAAGTCCTGTCCTATGTACTGGCCGTGGGTATGCTTTTTCCAGGCAAAGTACACGTTCCAAACACTAATGTCCCACATTGTGCATTTGAAAAGGTGGCAGCCCTAAGATGTGCAGGCGACAAAACAGCGACAATTGGGTATCCGTCAAGCACATAGGTGGATTGAGGTAGTGAACCGAAGGGAACAGAACACTACAAATGCGAAAGCATCATAATGCACACAAAGAAGATAATAATACAGTAGTAGCGACAGCCCCCCCCCTCTACCACCTCCAATACCACATCCAGGATATGAAGCGGGAGGGCAGGCTAGTCCCCCCCACGTTATCCTGTGGCAACAGAGGTATCACAACGACCAAATGTAAGAGAAGCTATTGAAACCACAGCCCGAACTCGTAACATACCTAGGGACACTCGAGTAAGAAGACAGTCACTAGAACAGAGTGAGGATATCTGTCAATTAATTGAAGTACCGAACCCTCATGCAGGACAGGAAGGCCAGGACCCAACCCCCGTAGTGTATAGACCGTGGACACCAGATGATATCTGTAAAGTCACAGAGTGAATTCCCCATCTACAAAGTAATCGCTATTCACCATGCAATACCCCTGTATCTTCTGATCGGAAAACAAAGGGGGAATGGCGGATGGTACAGGATTTACAAGCTGTAAATCATGTAATAATACCTAGGGTACCGATGGTGCCAGACCCACACACAATATTGCATGCTATGAACACGCCACAGAAGTATCTTACCGTGGTACATATAAGCTATGCTTCCTTTGCAATACCTATACATCCAGATAGTCCGTATTGCTTTGCATTTACATTCTGGGTAACAGATATAGCCATACCTGGCTATCGCAGGGATACTGTGAAAGTACAACGATATTCCCACAGGAGATGGCTAGCTACATTCCGGTGTTTACTACACCTGGGGCCAGTCAAGTTCTACTTTATGTGGATGATATTCTGCTTGCGGCCCCTACCCAGCAGCAATGTATGGAAGATACAATAGCATCATTGAGATATTCAGCAGAACAGGAACATAAAGTAAGCAAGCATAAATTGCAACTACAGAGAATACAGGTCAAGTACCTGGGATATGTGGTATCCAAGTAGGGTAGAACATTACATGACGATAGGAAGGTAGCAATTTCACAAGCACCCAAGCCAACTACCAAGAAGGGAATGAAGTCCTTTCTGTGCCGACTAACATTTGTCAAAGCTGGTTACCAAACAATGCTTCTGAATCCGCTGTATTGTCTGCCTTAATCTTTAATACACCTATGGCAGCACAACACATACTACACTGGATTACAGTAGCAGAAACAACTTTCTGCAGACTAAAACGATTGATAGCTTCAACATCTGTATTAGGTCTCCTGAATAATCATAACACATGTTGTCAGACTGTAGATTGTAAGCGGAGATATATGACGTCAGTCTTGATGCAACAGCATGGAAGTAAGCAACGCTACATAGCTTACTACTCATTGCAGTTGGACACTGTGGCATGGTCAGTGCCACATTGTGTACAGGCAGTTGTTGTAGCACCCATGACAGTACAGGCCCCGGCCTCAATGTTATCATACCACCCTCTCACTGTGAGAATGTTCC